>NW_026652280.1:99714618-99895819 GCF_009828535.3 Hylobates moloch
CACGCCATTCTCCTGCCTCAGCCTCTCCGAGTAGCTGGGACTACAGGCGCGCCCGCCACCACGCCCGGCTAATTTTTTGTATTTTTTAGTAGAGACGGGGTTTCACCGTGGTCTCGATCTCCTGACCTCGTGATCCGCCCGCCTCGGCCTCCCAAAGTGCTGGGATTACAAGCGTGAGCCACCGCGCCCGGCAATGGCGCTATCTCAATTCACTGCAACTTCTGCCTCCTGGGTTCAAGTGACTCTCCTGCCTCAGCCTCCCGAGTAGCTGGGATTACAGGCATGTGCCACCACGCCCTGCTAATTTTTTATTTTTAGTAGAGACAGGGTTTCTCCATGTTGGTCAGGCTGGTCTGGAACTCCTGACCTCAGGTGATCCACCCGCCTCGGCCTCCCAAAGTGCTGGAATTACAGGGATGAGCCACCGCGCCTGGCCTCATCTGGTGTTTTTGTATAAAGGAACTATTGATTTGAAAAGAAGGCAAACATTTATATTCCTTACCTTGTTTTGGGATATATTTCTACAGTGCGTTTATGTAAAAAGGTTTTGATGTCGCTGGGCATGGTGGCTCTCACCTGTAATCACTTTGGGATGCTGAAGAGGGTGGCTCACCAGAGGTTAGGAGTTCGAGACCAGCCTGGCCAATGTGGCAAAACCCTGTCTCTACTAAAAGTACAAAAATTAGCCAGGTATGGTGCGTGTGCCGGTAGTCCCAGCTAGTTGGGATGCTGAGGCAGGAGGATCTCTTGAATCCCTGAGGTGGAGGTTGCAGTGAGCCGATTTCCACCACTGCATGCCAGCCTGGGTGACAGAGTGACTCTGTCTCAAAAAAAAAAAAAAAAAAGTAGAAAAAGGGGCCTGGGGCCTGTCATAGTGGCTCATCCCTATGATCCCAGTGCTTTGGGAGGCTGAGCCAGGAGGATCACTTGTGCCCAGGAGTTTAATACCAGCCTGGGCAACATAGGAAGACCCCATTTCTACAGAAAGTTAAAAAATTAGCATGAACGCTTGCAATCCTAGCTACTCTGGAGGCTGAGACAGGGGAATTACGTGACCCAGGAGTTGAAAGCTGCTGTGAGCTATGGTGGTGCTACTGCACTCCAGCCTGGGCAATAGCGCGAAACACTGTCTCTTTAAAAAAAGGAAAAGGATTTTCATGTTCTACTCTCGAGTTGTATTGTGAAATAGAATACAACACATCACTTTTTAAATTTTTTTTTTTTTTTGAGAGAGAGTTTCGTTCTTGTTGCCCAGGCTAGAGTGCAACAGCGCGATCTCAGCTCGCTGCAACCTCTGCCTCCTGGGTTCAAGGGATTCTCCTGCCTCAGCCTCCCCAATAGCTGGGATTATAGGCGTGTGCCACCACGCCCGGCTATTTTTTTTGTTTTTTTAGTAGAGACGGGGTTTTGCCATGTTGGTCAGGTTGGTCTCAAACTCCTGACCTCTGATGATCCACCTGCCTCGGCCTCCCAAAGTGCTGGGATTACAGGTGTGAGCCACCGCGCCTGCACATCACTTCTTAATAACTTGCTAGGTACTGTGTCTTTATTTAGCAATTCCACTTGAGTCTTTATTCTGAGTCTTCCTCCATGCTTTATTAATATTGAATTGGCCACCTTCATTTCTGCCCAAGACGATGTGGAAGCACACAGTGGAGAAGTCTGTGTGTAAGATTGTGGTGGTGGTGGTCTCCATTTAAAATAACTTTGTATTGCTATTTGAATAATGTGTATTGATCTGAGTCTTTTAAAGGTAGTATACAACCTCACTATAATCTACTGTGAGATCTGCTCAGGCCAGCCTTTTCAGCAGCATGTAGTATTTTAAACTGGGTGCCGCAAGAGGTGGAAATGCGACTAGTTCATTTTTGTTTTGTTTTGAGGTATGCTGCTAGTTTCTGTTATTTTCCTTAAAATTAATTTTAGTGTTTTTTCATTTATATTTTTTCATATGAAGAGGCTAGATTTTCTTATTACTCGTCATCGTAGTTAATAACAGTCATATTTCGTATTTTAGAAATCGCTTTTTTAGTGACTGCCTCATGAGGCCTGTAATTGGCAGAATGTGATATTTATCAAAATTAATTTTAAAATAATGACTTCTAGGCCACGCATGGTGGCTCACACCTGTAATCCCAGCACTTTGGGAGGCCGAGGTGGGTGTATCACAAGGTCAGGAGAATGAGACCATCCTGGCTAACACGGTGAAACCCCGTCTCTACTAAAAATACAAAAAAAAACCCCAAAAAACAAAATTAGCCGGGCATGGTGATGGGCGCCTGTAGTCCAAGCTTCTCAGGAGGCTGAGGCAGGAGAATGATGTGAACCCGGGAGGCGGAGCTTGCAGTGAGCCAAGATTGCACCACTGCACTCCAGCCTGGGTGACAGAGCGAGACTCCGTCTCAAAAATAAATAAATAAAATAATGACTTCTAGTGATGACAGAAATTTAACCAATAATCTTATTGCTATTTCAGAGTTGTATTTTTTTCATCGAACATCTAAGTTTTCATGTTTGGAAATCTATGAAATGTTTATTGTAGTATTATATTTGCTTTTCATAGTCTTTAGTCATTTGCCCTCAGACATACACAGGTTGATGACAAGGTTGTATACTTTTTTCCATCTAATTAAAAAAAATTTTTTGGAGACAGGGTCTTACTATGTCACCCAGGCTAGAGTGCCGTGGTACGAACATAACTTACTGCATGCTCTACCTCTTGGGCTCAAGCAGTCCTTCCATTGTCCCAAGTAACTGGGATTACAAGCACATACCACCACACCTAGCTAATTTTTAGTTTTTTTGTAGAGATGGAGTCTCACCGTATTGCCCCCACTGGTCTTGAACTTCAGCAGTCCTCCCTCTTCAGACTCCCAAATTGCTGGAATTATAGGCATGAGCCACCACACCTGGGCAATTTTGTTCATTTAAAAATATTTTTGGCTGGGTACAGTGGCTCACACCTGTAATCCCAGCACTTTGGGAGGCCGAGGTGGGTGGATCATGAGGTCAGGAGTTCGAGACCATCCTGGCTAACATGGTGAAACCCCGTCTCTGCTAAAAATATAAAAAATTAGGCGCAGGTGGCATGTGCCTGTAGTCCCAGCTACTCGGAAGGCTGAGGCAGAAGAATCAGTTGAACCTGGGAGGTGGAGGTTGCAGTGAGCTGAGATCACACCACTGCACTCCAGCCTGGGTGACAGAGTAAAACTCCGTCTCAAAAAAAAATATATATATATATTACATACATATACACACACACACACACACACACATATATATATACACACATATATATATATGCATATTTATATTTCTACTTTTTTAGAGCTGGGGTCTGGCTATGTTGCCCAGACTGAACTTGAATTCCCAGGCTCAGTTGATCCTCCCACTTTAGCCACTCAAGTGTTGGGGACCACAGGTGTGTGCCACCACATCTGGTTAATTTCTAAATTTGATGTACAGGTGGAGTCTTACTATGTTGCCCAGGATGGTCTTGTACTCTTGGGCTCACGTGGTCTTCCCACCTTGGCCTCCCAAAATGCTGAGAAATGTGAGCCACAATGCCCAGTCAGCTTTTTATTTCTTTAATGTGGCAAATTGCAAACATATATAGAAATAAAGAGAATAGTATAATGAGCCTTCATGGACCCAACATCCAGCTTCAACAGTTATCAATACAGTTAACACACTGTTTCCATATCTACTAGCCCCTGTCCCTCCTTCCCCTCTTGCTTATTTTAAAGCAAATCTTCCAGTTATTATATAATTTCATCCATAAATACTTAAGTGTTTACATTCTTTTCACTGTTAAGTGAGGAATTACTTCTTCATAGTTAGGTTTATATAATTTTTAAGTATCTGATCATAGTTGGAACTAAACTACTTACACCATCTACTTCTAATCCATATTACTTATCAATAGGGAATTCCTTGTGCCAGCTAAGAAGAAATGAGGAATAGTTCACATCATTGCTTTTCGATGTTTGCATTGAACATTTAGATCAGTTCCTATGCTATTCAGAATAACTTATCAGCGGCTGGGTGCAGTGGCTCACGCTTGTAATCCCAGCACTTTGGGAGGCCGAGGCGGGCGGATCATGAGGTCAGGAGATCGAGACCACGGTGAAACCCCGTCTCTACCAAAAATACAAAAAATTAGCCGGGCGTGGTGGCGGGCGCCTGTAGTCCCAGCTACTCGGAGAGGCTGAGGCAGGAGAATGGCCTGAACCCAGGAAGCTGAGCTTGCAGTGAGCCGAGATTGTGCCACTGCACTCCAGCCTGGGCGACAGAGCGAGACTCCGTCTCAAAAAAAAAAAAAACAAAAAAAAGAATAACTTATCAGCTTTTTTCAAACGCACAAGAGAGAAACAAAGGGTTTCTTACAGTTTTTTAGTCATAGCTACAAGATGCTAAAAAATGTTTTCTAGTTTTTAGTCCCTAGATTTTCATTTTTTTTTTTCCACCCTTCTACAGGTGCCATCACACCTGGCTAATTTTGTATTTTATAGAAAGGGTTTTTTTTTTTTTCTTTTTCTTTTTTTTTTTTTTGTCCCCCAGGCTGGAGTGCAGTGGCGCGATCTCTGCTCTGCAAGCTCCGCCTCAGAAACGGGGTTTCACTATGTTGGCGAGGCTAGTCTTGATCTCCTTACCTCGTGACCCGCTCACCTCGGCCTCCCAAAGTGCTGGGATTACAGGCATGAGCCATCGTGCCCGGCCTTAGTCCCTAGATTTTCTAGTGGGATCCAGTCATCACAAAGAAATCAAATGGCCCTGGTAATGTTGAACAGGTAGCTGAAATTGGTATAAAATCAACTTGCTATTGAAGAGAATGAAATGCACGTTGTTTTAAACTTTGAAATTCTAATTGTAGGCATTCTCTGTGGACATTTGAAAGTCCTTACCATTGCATATGTTGCATACTGAAATGTGAACCATGTCACAGAATGTGGTTATCATGGTGAATACAAACATTGTAGAAAAAGGAAGTAAATTTACAATTAAGTTATGAAGATAGAGATTTTAAGTGGTTGCTAATAAAGTAGAATTTAGAAATATATTCTTTCCTACCACAAAAGATTGATAGTTATAACTCAGATGCATGTGAGTTTCATCAATAGTGAAAGTTTCATCACTTATCTTTTGTTTTATAGTCCCACAGTAACTAAGTCATGAATCTTTGACTTAATCTTCTGGTTATACATTTTGTTCAATCTGTTTTCCACACTTGATAACATATCTGACTCTTCTCAGTCAGTTTTATTTGCCCTAAGACTGTAGGAAGACAGTGTATTAGATTATAAAGTAGCTATATCATGGTTTCTTGGTATAAATGACATTTTTTAAAATGTGGAGGACACATTCCTCAAGGTTTCTTAAATTCAGCACTCTGAAAGTGAAAACTCCAGAGTTTAAATATTTGCTGATAAAAGCTTAAGAGAGTTGGAGAGAATTTAAAAGATTGTCTTTGAAAGAAGAAACCGATAACTCAGTCATCTGAGAAAATGGTGGGGGTTGGGGGTCATGAATCAATCATGTTTAATGATTACTGGGTAAACATTATTAGAGTATAAAGGTTTTCAAAGACTGGAGGATACATATGTCACTTAAGTAGAGATTTCATCTAAATAAATGATAGCACAGGTTTGGAAGTTAAAGTTTAGATGAAAAAGATCAAAGAAAAAAGAGCAGTCTTTTTTTAAACCACAGTGAGTTAGAGATTTAAGTTAATTTTATTTGTGTGTTTGTGTGTTTAATTTTTTTTTTTTTTTTGAGATGGTGTCTCCCTCTGTCACCCAGACTGGAATGCAGTGGCACCATCTCGGCTCACTGCAACCTCTGCCTCCTGGGTTCAAGTGATTCTCCTGCCTCAGCCTCCTGAGTAGCTGGGACTACAGGCGCAAGCCACCATGCCCAACGAATTTTTGTGTTTTTAGTAGAGACTGGGTTTCACCATGTTGACCAGGCTGATCTTGAACTCTTGACCTCAAATGATCAGCCCGCATTGGCCTCCCAAACTGCTGGCATTACAGGCGTGAGCCACTGCACCGGCCTGTGTGTTTAATTTTAAGAGGAAGAAAGTCAAGTAACTGTAGGTCAGACTTTAATTCTTTTTTTTTTTTTTTTGAGACGGTTTCTCACTCTGTCCCCAAAGCTGAAGTGTAGTGGCACGATTTTGGCTCACTACACCTCTGCCTCCTGGGTTCAAGCGATTCTCCTGTTTCAGCCTCCTGAGTAGCTGGGACTACCGGTGCATGTCACCATGCCCGGCTAATTTTTGTATTTTTAGTAGAGATGGGGTTTCACCACGTTGGCCAGGCTGATCTCTAACTTCTGACCTTCAGGTGATCCGCCCGTCTCAGCCTCCCAAAGTGCTGCGATTACAGGTGTCAGCCACCACACCCGGCTGAGTTTAATTTACTTTAACAAGGCATTCATTTGTTTGTTTTGTATTCATTCATTCCTCATTCCACCGACTAACATTTTTCCAGTGCTTCCACCATACCCATTTCTGTGCTTAGGTGTAGGGAAAAGACATACAATATTTTTTTTGTTTTTTTGTTTTTTTTTTAATCTCAGATGTAATCCTAGCTCTGTGGGAGGCCAAGGCAGGAGGATTGCTTGAGCCCAGGAGTTTAAGACCAGCCTGGGCAACATAGGGAGACCTGGTTACTAAAAAAATAAAAAATTCAGGCTGGGCATGGTGGATCACGCCTGTAATCCCGGCACTTTGGGAGGACGAGGCGGGTGGATCACCTGAGACTGGGAGTTTGAGACCAGCCTGACCAACATGGAGAAATCCCATCTCTACTAAAAATACAAAATTAGTCCTGTGTGGGGGCACATGCCTTTAATCCCAGCTCCTCGGGAGTCTGAGGCAAGAGAATCGCTTGAACCCAAGAGGCAGAGGTTGCAGTGAGCCGAGATTGTGCCATTGCACTCTAGCCTGGGCAAGAAGAGAGAAACTCCATCTCCAAAACAAAAAATAAACACATAAATTTAAAAAAAAATTCGCCAAGTGTGGTGGCATCCACCTGTGGTCCCAGCTACTTGGGAGGCTGAGGTGAGAGACTTACTTGAGCTTGGGAGATTGAGGCTGCAGTAAACTGTAATCGCACCACTCTACTCCAGCCTGCGTGACAGAGTGAGACCCTGTCTTTAAAGAAAAAAAAAAAACTCGGGTCGGGTGCAGTGGCTTATACTTTGGGTGGCTGAGGTGGGCAGATCACGAGGTCAGGAGTTCGAGACCAGCCTGGCCAACATGGTGAAACCCCATCTCCACTAAAAATACAAAAATTAGCCAGGCACAGTGGCACACGCCTGTAGTCCCAGCTACTCGGGAGGCTGTGGCAGTAGAATTGCTTGAACCTGGATGGTGGAGGTTGCAGTGAGCTGAGATCTTGCTACTGCACTCCTTCCTGGGTGACAGTGAGATTTTGTCTCAAAAGAAAAAAAAAAAATTCTAATAGGAGGAGCATATTAACAGACATATTACAGCAATATTATGTAATACATTTGCCTATGTTAACAAACGTACTACGATACATACTATGTAATATTTTTGTCCAAGGTGGAGAAGTTATTAAATCTGTGGTGAGAAAGGAAAGGTTAGGGTGGCTTCCTACAAGTGGGAAGAGCCAGGCTTTAAAGGATAAGTGTGAGACGTTCAGACTTAGAGAGGGCGTTCTAGGTAGAGGGAGATCACATGCAAACGTATGAATGTATGACACAGCAGGATGAGTGCACTGTAATTTGGATTGGTAATTTTCAACCCATTCTCTTATGATTTCCTGTATCTTCAGTGCTATATAAGGTTGGCCTTTGTAATTAGAGATCTTCTATCAAATAAAGATGGAAATATGTTCGAAATACTTTTCTTAGACAAAAAACTATTGTTATAAAAGTAATTTCTAGCAAAGATTAATGTCAATAAAATATTTGGTTATATTTTAGTTACTCAGAAAATTTTTACTAGAATGTAACCCACTCAGCATTCTAGTTAATCAGGCCTTGATTATAATAAGTATCTAGCCAGATCTAAAAATGTATAATTAGTTGTCTTAATAATGAATGAATCTCTCAGCCTCTACATTGGTATATTTCCTCTCAATTTGTTGAAAATCCCAAATAGTTATTAAGATCATGGACTCTGAAATCAGGTTGATTAGGCTCAGATCTGAGTTTTGCTAACTTATTGACTGTAATTTTGAGCAAAATACTTACAGTCTTTGGTTTTCTTGACTGTAAAATGTGGTGATATAGTAATGATAATATTTATAGCATAGAGTTGGAGGATTCTACAAGATAATACGTATAATGTGCTTAGCATAATGTGTGCCATGCAGCAAGCAAATAATGCGTATTTGTTATTATTTTAGTTATTTATTTTCCTCATTTCCAAAAAAGAATGTAGCAAAGTGGATTACTTCCCTCATAGGTAAGAATATGTAAAATACACTTTTGAAGTGTATATAAGCAATGTCCTTATTTGTATACATATTTTTTCCATTTTCAATTTTTAGTATACTATTTATCTTACTTTTCTCACATGTGAATTCCAATTTCGTATTTTCCCACTTCATTTCAGCCTAGGTTTTTGTGTTTGGCTTTTTCTTTTTGAGTCAGGGTCTCGCTCTGTTGTCCATGCTGGAGTGCAGTGGTGCGATCTCGGCTCACTGCAAGCTCCGCCTCCCGGGTTCACGCCTTTCTCCTGTTTCAGTCTCCTGAGTAGCTGGGACTACTGGTGCATGCCACCACCCTGTTGTAGTTTCTATCAAAACTTCTTTTTCTTTTTTTTTGAGACAGAGTCTCACTCTTGTCGGCCAGGCTGGAGTGCAGTGGCGCGATCTCGGCTCACTGCAAGCTCCGCCTCCTGGGTTCATGCCATTCTCCTGCCTCAGCCTCTCCGAGTAGCTGGGACTACAGGCGCCCGCCACCATGCCCGGCTAATTTTTTGTGTATTTTTAGTAGAGATGGGGTTTCACCGTGGTCTCGATCTCCTGACCTCGTGATCCGCCTGCCTTGGCCTCCCAAAGTGCTGGGATTACAAGCGTGAGCCACCGCGCCCAGCCTATGAATATCTATTTTTTATCTCTTTTTTGTTTGATACGGAGTCTGGCTCTGTTGCCTAGGCTGGAGTACAATGGTGCGATCTATGTTCACTGCAACCCCCACCTCCCAGGTTCAAGCGATTCTCCTTACTCAGCCTCCCGAGTAGCTGGGAGTACATGCATGTGCCAAACAGGCCTGGCTAATTTTGTATTTTTAGTAGAGACAGGGTTTCACCATGTTGGTCAGGCTGATATTGAACTCCTGACCTCATGTGATCCACCCGCTTCGGCCTGCCAAAGTGCTGGGATTACAGGCGTGAGCCACTGCATCCGGCTCATCATCTAGGTTTTAAGCTCCACATGCGTTAGTTACTTGTCCTCATGTTCTCCCTCCCCTTGCCCCCCAACCCACTGACTGGCCCTGGTATGTTGTTCCCCTCCCTGTGTTCATGTGTTCTCACTGTTCACCTCCCACTTATGAGTGAGAACATGTGGTGTTTGGTTTTCTGTTCCTGTGTTAGTTTGCTGAGGATGATGGCTTCCAGCTTCATCCATGTCCCTGCAAAAGACATGATCTCATTCCTTTTTTTGCTTTTTTTTTTTTGAGACGGAGTCTCTCTCTATCGCCCAGGCTGGAGTGCAGTGGTGCGATCTCGGCTTACTGCAAGCTCCGCCTTCCAGGTTCAGGCCATTCTCCTGCCTCAGCCTCCTGGGTAGCTGGGACTACAGGCGCCTGCCACCATGCCTGGCTAATTTTTTTGTATTTTTATTAGAGTCGGGGTTTCACCATGTTAGCCAGGATGGTCTCGATCTCCTGACTTCGTGAGCCACTGTGCCCAGCCTTTTTTTTTTTTTTTGCGGCTGAGTTTCACTCTTGTTGCCCAGGCTGGAGGTGCAATGTCATGATCTCAGCTCACCGCAACCTCTGCCTCTCGGGTTCAAGCGATTCTCCTGCCTCAGCTTCCCGAGTAGCTGGGATTACGGACATGCGCTACCACACCTGGCTAATTTTGTATTTTTAGTAGAGATAAGGTTTCTACACGTTGGCCAGGCTGGTCTCAAACTCCTGACCTCAGGTGATCCACCTGCCTCAGCCTCCCAAAGTGCACCGCACCCAGCCGATCTCATTCCTTTTTATGGCTGCATAGTATTCTATGGTGTATATGTGCCATATTTTCTTTATCCAGTCTATCATTGATGGGTATGTGGGTTGGTTCCATGTCTTCGCTATTGTAAATAGTGCTGCAGTAAACAGAAACACATGTGCATGTGTCTTGAGAGGATTTTAACTTTTTTAATGGTAGTTGTGGTGAGTAGTCATGGGCCTCATTAAGAATATGATGAAACATAATCCCAGCACTTTGGGAGGCCGAGGCAGGCAGATCAGGAGGTCAAGAGATCTAAACCATCCTGGCCAACATGGTAAAACCCTGTCTCTACTAAAAATACAAAAATTAGCTGGGCATGGTAGCACACGCCTGTAGTCCCAGCTACTCGGGAGGCTGAGGCAGGAGAATGGCTTGAACTTGGGAGGCAGAGGTTGCAGTGAGCCGAGATCATGCCACTACACTCCAGCCTGGTGACAGAGCGAGACTCCATCTCAAAAAAAAAAAAAAAAAGAATGTGATGAAACCTTTGTAGTCTTTCCCAGAAAGTGTATATATGCACATAAAATGTAAACGTAAGGGGTTCACTGGCACTTTGGATTGTAGGCCAATATTCTTTGTTACATATGTGTCTTAATTATGAAAATTATGGAATGACAGTTGCATTGTTTACCTGTTCTTTACCAGAGTGCTTTTTTTTTTTTTTTTTTTTTTGAGATGGAGTCTCGTCTGTCGCCAGGGTGGAGTGTAGTGGCGTGATCTCAGCTCACTGCAACTTCTGCCCCCCAAGTTCAAGCGATTCTCCTGCCTCAGCCTCCCGAGTAGCTGGGACTACAGGTGTGTGCCAGCATGCCCAGCTAATTTTTGTATTTTTAGTAGAGATGGGTTTCAGCATGTTGGCCAGGATGGTTTAGATCTCTTGACCTTGTGATCTGCCCGCCTCGGCCTCCCAAAGTGCTGGGATTATAGGCATGAGCCACCACGCCCGACCCAGGGTGCTCTTAAAAGTGGAAATAAGCTCATATAAGGAATGCTATTGGTTAGATGATGATATAAGCAAATCTTTACTCACTGTCACCTGTTCACCTCCCTTTCCCCTTTACCATTATGGTAATGCAATAATTTTTTTTTTTTTTTTTTTTTGAGTCAGAGTCTCGCTTTGTTGCCCAGGCTGGAGTGCAGTGGCATGATATCGGCTCATTGCAACCTCCGCCTCCTGGGTTCAAGCGATTCTCCTGCCTCAGTCTACCGAGTAGCTGGGACCACAGGTGCATGCCACCACACCTGTCTAATTTTTTTTTTTTTGGTGATGGAATCTCGTTTTATCGCCCAAGGTGGCATGCAGTGGCACCATCTCAAGCTCACTGCAGCCTGCCTCTCCCAGGCTCAAGCGATTCTCCTGCCTCAGCTCCTGAGTAGTTGGGATTACAGGCACACGCCACCACGCCTAGCTAGTCTTTTGTATTTTAAGTAGAGATGGGGTTTCACCACATTGGCCAGGCTGGTCTCGAACTCCTGACATCCAGTGATCTGCCTGCCTTGGCCTCCCAAAATGCTGGGATTACAGTCTTGAGCCACTGCATCCAGCCTAATTTTTATATTTTTAATGGAGATGGGGTTTCACTACGTTGGCCAGGCTGGTCTCAAACTCTTGACCTTAAGTGATCCACCTGCCTCAGCCTCCCAAAGTGCTGGGGTTACAGGCATGAGCCACTGCACCTGGCCTCAAATCTTTTTAAAATAAGTTTTTAATGGATTTTTGTTTTATTGTAAAACTAATGCAAATTCTGTAATAGGAATATATATGTATATATATAATTTTTTTCTCCTTTTTTTTCCCTTCCAAACCTTTCTCCCTTAAATGACTAGCACTATCAATTTGGTATGTAATCATTCATAATTTTTTCTCTATGTAGGGTTTTTGTCCTACTCTTTCCAAATATGAGATCATGGTTGCTTTTAACTAAGAAATAGCAGACATATATTTTGTGTGTGTGTGTACAAAAAATATTTTTTCGTCAGTATGAAGGAGATCTTCATATAATCTTTTTATTGGTACTTTCATTTTTCTAAAAGAGTCTCAAAAGTAGGATTACTTTTGGAGTCAAAGAGTATGTAAAATGTAAAAGTTTGTAATGGATAGTATAAATATTACTTTCTAAAATGATGGTGGCCACTAGTGCCCATTTACCATACATTATCAGTATTACTTGCTATTTTGAATTTCAACCAAATTGATAAGTAAAACATAGCTTGCTTTTTTTTTTTTTTTGTGAGATGGAGTTTTGCTCTTGTTGCCCAGGCTGGAGTGCAATGGTGCGATCTCGGCTCACCGCAACCTCTGCCTCCCAGGTTCAAGCAGTTCTCCTGCCTCAGCCTCCCGAGTAGCTGGGATTATAGGCATGCACGGTTTCTCCATGTTGGTTAGGCTGGTCTCGAACTCCCGACCTCAGGTGATCCGCCCGCCTCAGCCTCCTAAAGTGCTAGAATTACAGGCGTGGGCCACCGCGCCCGGCCAATAGCTTGTTTTTATTCACACCTCCCTGACTATACTAATGAGGTGGTATATCTTTTTATATTTCTGTTATTTTTCTCTCTCCTGTAATTGCCTATGCATATTTTTTGTATATCTTATTTAAGATAATTTTATATTAAGATATATTAATCCTTTTTCATGTTTATATTTTCTCCCAATCTTATTTGTCTTTTTATTTTGTTTACAGTGTCTTAGTCTACAGATATATACTGCTTTAACATAATCATACTTGTCACCATTTTCCTTTATGGTTTTTAGTTTCCTGATTTGCGTAAGAAGGGTTTCTCGGCCGGGCGCAGTGGCTCACGCCTGTAATCCCAGCACTTTGGGAGGCTGAGGCGGGCGGATCATGAGGTCAGGAGATCGAGACCATACTGGCTAACATGGTGAAACCTCATCTCTACTAAAAATACAAAAAAATTGGCTGGACATGGTTGCAGGCGCCTGTAGTTCCAGCTACTCGGGAGGCTGAGGCAGGAGAATGGCATGAACCCGGGAGGCAGAGCTTGCAGTGAGCCGAGATCGCGCCACTGTACTCTAGCCTGGGTGATACAGTGAGACTATATCTCAAAAAAAAAAAAAAAAAAAAAAAAAGAAAGGTTTCTCCACCATAGGTTATAGAAATAGTCATGAACATTCAGATACTTTTACTTTTGTATGTAGTGTTTAAATCCACAAGTAGGACTAGTCATAGTGGCTCACACCTGTAATCCCAGCACTTTGGGAGGCCGAGGTGGGAGGATTGCTTGAGGCCAGGAGTTTCAGACAAGCCTGGGCAACATGGTGAGACACCCCTTGCTTGAGCCCAGTAGCTTGAGGTTACAGTAAGCCATGTTCAAACCACTGCACTCCAGTCTGGGTGACATTGAAAGACCCTGTCTCAGAAAAATAAAAAATAAATCCATGAGGAAATTGCTTTTTTGTTTTTTGTTTTGTTTTGTTTTGTTTTTTTTTTTGAGATAAGGTCTTGTTATGTCGCCTAGGCTGGAGTGCAGTGACACCATCATGACTTACTGCAGCCTGAGCCTCAACCTCCCAGGCTCGATTGATTCTCCTACCTCAGCCCCTGCGAAGTAGCTGGCATTACAGGTGCATATCACCAGGCTTAGCTAATTTTTAAATTTTTCGTAGAGATAGGGTCTCACTATGTTGCCCAGGCTTGTCTTGAACTCCTGGCCTCAGGTCACCCTCCCACCTCAGCCTCCCAAAGTGCTGGGATTATAGACGTGAGTCACCATGCCAGCCTTATTTTTGTTTATGATGTAAAGAATGGGTGGAACTTTGTTTTCTGCCAACGGATATCCAGTTATGTCAACATATAGCCACATATATCAAATAAATCATCTCCTTGTCATACTGAAATCGTTTGCAGTGGTGTGATCTTGGCTCACTGCAGCCTCCGCCTCCTGGGTTCAAACAATTTTCCTGCTGCACCCTCTAAGTAGCTGGGACTACAGGCATCTGCCACCATGCCTGGCTGATTTTTGTATTTTTAGTAGAGATGGAGTTTCACCATGTTGGCCAGGCTGGTGTCGAACTCCTGCCCTCAAATGATCTGCCTGCCTTGGCCTCCCAGAGTGCTGTGATTACAGGCATGAGCCACCACGCCCGGCTGACTGAAATCTATTAATTGAAAAGGGTTTTCATTTTCACAGGACTGCCACTAATCCATGTTCTGTTTTTATGCAAAATAGGAAAGGATTTCCTTCTACAAGATACTTAATTTTGATCTTCCAGGATTTTTAGGTGGCTTTACTGAGATATAATTCATATATAGTAATTTAAAGTGTACAATTTTTGCCCCAGCAGCCACACAATGCCGTTAAAATATTAAAAAAAGTAATAACAAGGTGTAAGATTTAATGTTTTTGGCCAGGCATGGTGGCTCACGCCTGTAATCCCAGCACTTTGGGAGGCCTAGGCAGGTGGATCACCTGAGGTCAGGAGTTCCAGCCTGACCAACATGATGAAACCCTGTCTGTACTAAAAATACAGAAAATTAGCTGGGCATGGTGGCGGGCACATGTAATCCCAGCTACTCAGGAGGCTGAGGCAGGAGAATCACTTGAACCCGGGAGGTGGAGGTTGCAGTGAGCCAAGATTGTACCACTGCACTCCAGCCTGGGTGACAGAATGAGACTCCTTCTCAAAAAAAAAAAAAAAAAATCTAATTACAGCATGAATTTTGCCTTCTTAGAAGTGGCTCTTTTGTTTAAAATATAAGCATGTTCAGTGGCCTTTGGTTGACAGGCTGCAATCATTGTCAAAATGTATTTATTTATTTATTTATTTATTTAGTTAGTTAGTTAGTTAGTTATGACAGAGTCTCGCTCTGTTGCCCAGGCTGGAGTGCAGTGGCGCAATCTGGGCTCACTGCAAGCTCTGCCTCTCGGGTTCATGCCATTCTCCTGCCTCAGCCTCTCGAGTAGCTGGGATTACAGGCGCCCACCACCATGCCTGGCTAATTTTTTGTGTTTTTGATAGAGACGGGGTTTCACCATGTTAGCCAGGATGGTCCGGATCTCCTGACCTCGTGATCCGCCTGCCTCAGACTCCCAAAGTGCTGGGATTACAGGCGTAAGCCACTGTGCCTGGCCCAAAATGTAATAATTTATTAATGGGAAAATCTTTGTGATACAACTTGAACTTCCTTCCTGTTGTCATTTTAGAATTCCCTAAAGATTGAGATCAGTGTTCCTGTATATTTCTTGGAAACACGTTCCTACATTCCTATCCCCCTCACCTTTTTTAACAAAACAGAATTGCAGTTATATTTTTGATCTATTTTAACTTTGCTGTTCAGGCAAGCTAAGTAAGGTTTGATTAGATAATCTGTATGGCAGCCTGAGTATAATTTTTCCCTCAAGATTTTTAGCCTTGGGACTGCTTTCTGGGGCTTACTTTTCCCCTTGTGACTTGCTAATTGGAAATTTATGTCTATTTCACTTTCCTGTTCTAAGTTTCTAGAAGGAGTTGTTGGTATAATACAGTATTTTCTTGGTCATGAGACGCATACTTTCCTCCCAGTTTAATGTTTCTGAAATTAGGAAATAACATAATTGATGTTTACATTTAACCTTGTAGTGCTCCCTCACCCCTAAAAATATGGTTATTGATTCATGAAGCTTCTTAAAATCAGCAGCTTCTTGAAATTTAAGAAATATATAGAGGACATAAATATGAAACTGACTAGATTTATTGGATATCAGTACTTTGAGAGTTAGAAATGGTTACTGATTGTCATCTTTTCAGTGAAGGGTTCTACAGTTGAGTAAAAAAGTCTAACTTTGTAAGTATAGTTTATATTGTAGAAATTGCTTCCAATTTTGTTGGTATCTTCATGAAGCTATTCTAATTTTTTGTGATTTTAGTGACTTATATAGTATCAGTGACTTAGTAGTTTCATGTAAAATATCTTCAAACTAATTAGGGCATGGGTTACTCTTTTACCTTTGGAAAGCACATTACATGGTGTATATACTGCTTATTTTTTAAATTATAAAAACTGGAAAGTTTATATAATATTTAAAGAAAAATATCAATTTTTAGTATTTTAAGTTTCATTTTGCCTGTTCTCTTTTATCTATATACATGTTTTAAAATGCAGAATTAATGTTTGCTTATTCATTCAATAGATCTTTTTTTAATGCCCTTTATGGTCTAGGCGCTTTGCTAAGGATATAGCAGTGAATACAGCAAACAGGATTTTTATTCTCATGGAGTGCATGGTCTAGTGGAAGATATGGATATTAAGTAACTTAATTGGTATAATGCATATTAAGAGACTTATAGTATGGATATGCACTTAGCAGGGTGATCTGCCAGACTCAAGCCATCCTCCCGCCTCAGCCTCCCAAGTCTAGGGGAATAGGAAATGTCTCCCCGAGGGAATGACCTTTAAACTAAGATGGAAAGGAAGAGAAGTAGTCATATGGAAAGATGCTGGAAGAGAGTTCCAGGCAGAGAGAACTAACCGTATGTTTTAAAGGAGGGAAAACAGTTATTTGGGAACTGAAAAGTGCTTCAAACACATATATCACAGATGTATAAGTGTTTGCTTTTTTTGTTGTTTTTTTTTTGTTGTTGTTGTTGTTGTTAAGACAGGGTCTCGTGTTGTCACTCAGGCTGGAGTGCAGTGGTGTGATCTTAGCTTGCTGCAGCCTTGACTTCCCAGGCTCAAGCGATCCTTCCACCTCAGCCTCCCAAGTAGCTGGGACTACAGGCATGAGCCACCATATCCAGCTAATTTTTGCATTTTTTGTAGAGATGGAGTTTTGATGTGTTGCCAGGCTGATCTCAAACTCTTAGACTCAAGCAGTCGCCTGCCTTGGCCTCCCAAAGTGCTGGGATCACAGGTGTGAGTAACTGCACCCAGCTGAGTGCTTGCTTTTTTTTGGTGGTGGTTATTTGCTCTTGCTCTGCTCACAACGGTGTGGGGAATGGTGAGGCCAGAGATATGTAGGGACAGTTAACAACAACAAAAAGTAAACAGTGATATATGTGTGAAGTGCTGTTCTAAGTACTTTTCATATCTTAGTTTATTGAACCCTTACAACAATTTCTACTCACATTTGAGAGAACTGAGGCAGTGAGTACTTTGCACAAAATTAATTGCTGCAGATTGTAAGCTACAAGTTATGAGTGTGATTAGGGACTTTTATATATGAAGGGCAGTGAGAAAACATTCAAAGATTTTAAGCAGGGAAATTACATAATCAGATTTTTTTTTTTTTTTTTTTGAGACAAGGTCTTGCTCTGTCACCTAGGCTGGAGTGCAGTGGTGCGATCATAGCTCACTGCAGCCTTGACCTCCTGGGCTCAAGGAATCCTCCCACCTGAGCCTCCTAAGTAGCTGGTACTACAGGTGGGTGTGCCACCATACCTAGCTGATTTTTTATATTTTTTATTTTTAGTAGAGATGAGGTCTTGCTGTGTTGCCCAGGCTGGTCTCAAAATCCTGGGGTCAAGCAGTCTTCCTGCCTTGGCCTCAATGTGCTGGGATTACAGGCGTGAGCCACTGGGCCTTCGAGAAAAACAATCTCTAGTGGCTCACGCCTGCATTCCCAGCACTTTGGGAGGCCGAGGCTGGAAGATCGTTTGAGCCCAGGAGTTCGAGACCAGCCTGGGCAACATAGCAAGACACTGTCTCTACAAAAATAAAAAATTGGCTGGGCATGGTTGGTGTGTGCCTGTAGTCCCAGCTACTCAGGAGGCTAAGGCTGCTTGGGCCCAGGAGGTTGGGACTGCAGTGAACTATGATTGTGCCACTGCTCTCCAGCTTGGGTGACAGAGCAAGACTTTTTCTCAAACAACAACAACAAAATATACATATAAAATAAAACACCTTTCTGGATGTAGCTTGGGCTGGAGGAGAGCAAGGTAGATGTACAAAGAAGTTACAGGGCTGTTGCTATATTCTGGGTGAGAATTGTTGGTTTTTTTGGACAAGTCAGTGGGAGAATTGGAGAGGAACTATATGTAATCACAGATTTATGTGACATTCAGAAGTTTTGGTGTTAGGTTGAAGGTTGACAATAAGGGAGTGAGAATAGTCAGGATGAGTGCCACTGCACTCCAGCCTGGGTGACAGAGTGAGACTCCATCTCAAAAAATAAAAAATAAATAAAAATTAAAAAATTAAAAAAGAAAATATTTTAGAGAAGGAAAAGACTGACTGAACCTAAGGAATTCCAACATCTGGGAGTCTGGTAGGCCAAATCAGTTCAGCAGATAAGACTCAGGAGTGGCTTCCAGAGAGGTGGCAGTAATGTGTACTATCATAGTAACCTGTAGTAGTTTGACTAGTAGTAGCTCTGACTTGAGCAGTTGGTGGTACTGAAATTGGAAAGATTGGAGGAGGATTAAACTTTGTAAAGATATTGAACCAGGTTTCAGATATACTGCCTGGAGCTTAAAAGTCTTAAGTAGTATAATAAATTACACAGGGAAAGAATCTAGAGTAGGAGCCAGGTGCAGTGGCACATGCCTATGGTCCCTATTACTTGGGAAGCTGAGGTGGGAGGATCCCTTGAGCACAGGAGTTGGAGGCTGCAGTAAGCTATTATTATGCCACTGTACCCCAGGCCAGATGACAGAGCCGTCTTTATTTAAAAAAAAAAAAAAAAAAAAAGGCTGGGTACAGTGGTTCACACCTGTAATCCCAGCACTTTGGAAGGCCAAGGCGGGCAGATCACGAGATCAGGAGTTCAATATAGTGAAACCTTGTCTCTACTGAAGATATAAAAAATTAGCCGGGTGTGGTGGTGCGTTCCTGTAGTCCCAGCTACTCGGGAGGCTGAGGCAGGAGACTCGCTTGAACCCAGAAGGCAGAGGTTGCAATGAGCTGAGATTGCGCCACTGCACTCCAGGCTGGGTGACAGAGTGAGACTCCATCTCAAAAAAAAAAAAAAAAAAAAAAAAAAAAAAAAAAAAAAAAGAAGGCCAGGTGCCATAGCTCATGCCTGTAATCCCAGCACTTTGGGTGGCTGAGGTGGGCAGATCACTTGAGGTCAGATGTTCAAGACCAACCTGGCTAAAATGGTGAAACCCCATCTCTAAAATGCAGAATAAAATTACTGAAGATACAAAAATTAGCCTGGCCTGGTGATGCGCACCTGTAGTCCCAGCCACTTGGGAGGCTGAGGCAGGAGACTCACTTGAACCCAGGAGGCGGAGGTTGCAGTGAGCCAAGATGGTGTCACTGCACTCCAGCCTGGGTGACAGAGTGAGACTCCATCTCAAAAAATAAAAATTAAAAATTTTTAAAAATACCAAAATATTTTAGAGAAGGAAAAGACTGACTGAACCTAAGGAATTCCAACATCTGGAAGTCTGGTAGGCCAAATCAGATCAGCAGATAAGACTCAGGAGTGGCTTCCAGAGAGGTGGCAGGAATGTGTACTATCATAGTAACCTGTAGTAGTTTGTGTCTTGTGTTCATTTTCTTACTACTGCCTTTTTGAAGGACAGAAGTTTATAGTTTTGGTGAAGTTCAGTTTACCAGCTTTTTTAAAAAAAATAAATCATGCTGTCATATCTAAGAAATTTTGCCTAACCCAAGGTCACAAAGATTTCCTTCCACATTTTCTTTTAGGAATTTTATAGTTCGTTTTCGAATTTAGATCTGTGATCCACTTGAGTTAATTTTTGTGTATGATGTGAGGTAAGGGTCTGAGTTCTTTTCTTGCAGATGGATATCTTGTAGCAGATTTGGAGTGAGAAGATTGCATTCAATCCACGTTCTTCTATTTACTAATTTTACAGTCTTAGAGTTAATCACATTTCGAAGCCTGTTTGCTCATCTATAAAATGTGATTAGTTAAATCTAATAAGATTATTGTCAGAATGAAACAAATGAGACAATAAGTGAAACCACTTAAGCATAGTGTATGGCACCTTGTAGGACTAAGGTAGATAAAAGTTAGTGGAGTTTGAAAAACACTCCCAAGATACCCAAATACTCTTCTTGTTTGTTTCTTTAAATTCATTTCAGTGAGTGAATAATGCCCAAGCTTTTGGTTTTCAGATATAATCATTGTAATATTTAATCCCTTGAAATTACCTCTTAATCTTGAAGTCTATCAGCTTTAAACTCTAGGCAGCAAATGCACTGCAGGCATATTTTAGGGAGTTTTGACTTCTTTGGGTTTGTTTGATAACATTTGATAAATAATTGCCTTTCTGTGTTGAATTTCTTTCTTTTTTCTTTTAACTTTTTGTAGAGACTGGTTCTCACTCTGTCACCCAGGCTGGAGTGCAGTGGCATGATCACAGCTCACTGCAGCCTTGAACTGCTGGGCTTGAGCAGTCCTTCTGGATTAGCCTCCCTCATTATGTGGAAGTATTAAAAGCATGGGTTCTACTTTTGACAGACGTAGCATATTCATATATGGGAGCTGTTGAGTAGTGAGAAATGATGACTGCATATGTTTTGAAGGTAAAGCTGACAGATTTTGCTGACAGACTGCGTGTGTAGGATTTGAGATAAAGGAAGGAGTCAAGGATGATAACAAGTTATTAGGCCAAAAATTTGTCATCTCAATTCAGTAGCAGATGATCTTTTCAAGGCCTGAGTCAGATCATGTCATTTCTTAAAACCATTTTGATGGCTTCCTATCTCAGAGTAAAAGCTAAAGTCTTTATAAGTCTGCAAGGCCCTCTGTATAAGTCCTGCATGCCCTCTCAGTCTGCATACTCATTCAGTTCCAGGAAGCGGGGTTGGGCAAAGATGTCCATTCTGTTTCTGAAACACAACAAAAATACTTCCACCTCAAGACCTTCGCACTTACTTTTTGGCTTGACTAGAGCTTCCATTTCCTGGGTATGTGATTACTTAGCTAGTTTGATATATCCTAAGAAATATGATGGTTATCTGTGGAAATTTTAAAGAGTGTGAAACCTAGCACAAATTTAAATGAATAATGTGCTATAATTTTTTTTTTTTTTTTTTTGAGATGGAGTTTCGCTCTTGTTGCCCAGGCTGGAGTGCAATGGCGCGATCTCGGCTCACTGCAGCCTCCGCCTCCCAGGTTCAAGAGATTCTCCTGCCTCAGCGTCCTGAGTAGCTGGGATTACAGGCATGCGCCACCACGCCTGGCTAATTTTGTATTTTTATTAGAGACAGTGTTTTTCCATGTTGGTCAGGCTGGTCTCAAACTCCCAACCCAACCTCAGGTGATCTGCCTGCCTCCACCTCCCAAGTGCTGGGATTACAGGGGTGAGCCACCATGCCTGGCCTAATGTGCTATAAATTTTTAAATAAAATGTTGTGTCGTTAATTTATACCTTTTTTTTTTTTTTTTTAAGAGATGGGGTCGGGGCCGGGCGCAGTGGCTCACGCCTGTAATCCCAGCACTTTGGGAGGCTGAGGTGGGCAGATCACGAGGTCAGGAGATCGAGACCATCCTGGCTAACACGGTGAAACCCCGTCTCTACTAAAAATACAAAAAATTAGCCGGGCGAGGTGGCGGGCGCCTGTAGTCCCAGCTACGCGGGAGGCTGAGGCAGGAGAATGGCGTGAACCCCAGCGGGCAGAGCCTGCAGTGAGCCGAGATTGCGCCACTGCACTCCAGCCTGGGTGAAAGAGTGAGACTCCTTCTGGGAAAAAAAAAAAAAAAAAAAAATTAGAGATGGGGTCTTGCCCTGTTGCCAAGGCTGAAATGCAGTGATATTTTCTTAGCTCACTGTGGCCTCAAGTTCCTGAGTTCAAGCAGTCGTCTTGCCTTGGCCTCCCAAAGTGTTGGGATTACAGTCGTGAACCACCACACCCGCCTATAACTGGTTTTTAATGTTAAGAAATAATGTTGTAATGTTTAGAAATAAAAAGTCTGTAGCCATGTTTAATAAAGATCACAAAGGAAAACAAAAATTCCTTGCAGATGAGCAGGCATGGTGGCTTGCCCCCTGTTAGCTGCGCGGGAGGCTGAGGTGAGAGAATCGTTTGAGCTCCAGAGTTCGAGGCTGCAATGAGCTAAGAAGATGCCACTGCATTCCAGCCTTGTCAACAGAGCAAAACCCAGTCTTTAAAAAAAAAAAAAAAAAAAAAAAAATTCCTCAGATAAGACAAGTTAGATTTTACTTTTTTTTTTTTTTTGATATGGAGTTTTACTATTGTTGCCCAGGCTGGAGTGCAATGGCACGATCTTGGCTCACCACAACCTCTGCCTCCTGGGTTGAAGTGGTTCTCCTGCCTCAGCCTCCTGAGTAGTTGGGATTACAGGCATGTGCCACCACGTCCCGCTAATTTTTGTATTTTTAGTAGAGACAAGAGTTTCACTGTGTTGGCTAGGCTGGTCTTGCTCCTGACCTCAGGTGATCCACCCGCCTTGGCCTCCCAAAGTGCTGGGGTTACGGGCGTGAGCCACCGCACCCGGCCAGATTTTACTTGTTTTAAGCTAACAATCTACCTGCATTGTTTAATCTATAACATGGCAATTTTAAATAGGTTTACTTATCTAAAAAGAAAAAGATTGTTCTTCATTGTTCTTCCAGGCTAAAAATCTTATAAAATTCCATTAACTTTTTCATTTGTGTGTTGTTACACTGCCTCCCTCTGTATATAGCATATACATATATTTTCAGCTCTCTCTTTGACTTTCCACTTAAATGTTTCACAGGTACCTAAAATTTAATGTACTTATTACTGAACCCTTTGATATTCCCTTTCTGTCTCATCCTGGCATACTTCTAGAATATCGGCCCCACAATGCAAGAGTTTTTGTCTATATTTTTTACTATTGTATCTCTAGTTCTTGATACATAACTCAGTAAATATTTGTTAGGCCGGGCGTGGTGGCTCACGCTTGTAATCCCAGCACTTTGGGAGGCCGAGGTGGGCAGATCACGAGGTCAGGAGATCGAGACCACGGTGAAACCCCGTCTCTACTAAAAATACAAAAAATTAGCCGGGCGTGGTGGCGGGCGCCTGTAGTCTCAGCTACTCGGGAGGCTGAGGCAGGAGAATGGTGTGAACCTGGGAGGCGGAGCTTGCAGTGAGCCGAGATTGCACCACTGCACTCCAGCCTGGGCGACAGAGCGAGACTCCAGCTCAAAAAAAAAAAAAAAAAAAAAAATTGTTGAATGAGTCTCCAAATGGTACCACCATACCATTTACCATTTGCTCAAGTCTTCAGTTTTTTCCACCCTCATCCTCTCACATTATATTGACAAACCTCTAACATGTCTCTTAAATCCACCTGTTTTTCTCTATTTCTAGTGTTACCATCCTAATCTAGTATGCTGATATTATGACTGGTATTCCAGAACCAACTTTTGCTGTCTTTGTAATAATCTTCCTTCCTCAGCAAACAGAGATGTTTCTAAAAATGTAAGCTTGTATCTTGTTATTGTCCTTCTCAGAGCCCTTTAATACCTTCTTTTTGAATTCCAAATTCTTTTTTTTTTTTCTTTTTTGGGATTGGATCTCGGCCTGTTTCCAGCCGGGAGTGCAATGGCACCACCATGGCTTTCTATAGCCTTGACCTTCTGGGCTCAAGCAGCTGGGAACTCTCAAAAAAAAAATAAATAAATAAATAAAATAAATAAATACAATAAAAAATTTTAAAGGAAAGGAAAAAAGCACTTAAAGTTCATGAGACCAAGGACCATGTTTGTATTACTCATGACTGTATCTACAGTGTGTGTCAAAATTCTCAAAACATATTTCAAGGCTCTCAGAAAACATTTGTTGAATGAATGAAGGAATAGATTAAGAATGATGAATCCATAAAGGAAATGATGAAATGGTTGGAGAGGTGTTGGGAGAACCAGTAGAATGTATCATAGAAACCAAAGAGTTTCAAACGTAGCAAATACGCCAAATGTAGCAGAGAGAAATAATAAGATCAAGACTAAAGATGATCTTTTTTTTTGAGATGGAGTCTCGCTCTGTCATCCAGGCTGAATGGAGTGCAGTGGTGCGATCTCGGCTCACTGCAACCTTCGCCTGCCAGGTTCAGGTGATTCTTCTGCCTCAGCCTCCTGAGTAGCTAGGACTACAGGTGCGCACCACCATGCCTGGCTAATTTTTGTATTTTTTTTTTTTTTTTTTAAGTGGAGACAGGGTTTCACCATATTGGCCAGGCTGGTCTCAAATTCCTGACCTCGTGATCTACCCACCTCGGCCTCCCAAAGTGCTGTGATTACAGGCGTGAGCCACCATGTCTAGCCTAAAGATGATCTTTGGGAGGCAGCAAAGCATAGTGGTTAAGAGGAGCAAAACAGACCTGATTCTGCCTTTTATTGGCCATTAGCCTATCTTTTCATCTCTAAAAAGGGAATAATAATAGTAACTACCACATGCTGATTGTGAGCCTTAAATGAGATAATATATGTAAAACATTTGGCATAGAGCTTTGTACATATTAAGAACTCAGTAAGTATTTTATTACTTTTACTGATGCTAAATTCACTGTGAGGACTCATTTGTAGTACTTAAAAAAATTTGGTTGATTTTATATTGTTTTGCTGAATAGTGTTCCATCAAAGCATGGCTATTCCCTTTCTACCCCTGAAAATAGATGGGGTATTTACATATAAAATGATTTCCAAACATAGTTGTCTTCCAGAGTAGTTCTGTATCTCAGACCAGACCTTCCCCACCAACACACACACACACACACACACACACACACACACACACACTCACATACACATACACACATATATATACACATACATACATATATACACACACACACACGCATATTTTTTTATATATATATATATATATATATATTTTTTTTTCTCGCTCTGTTGCCCAGGCTGGAGTGCAGTGGCACAATCTCGGCTCACTGCAACCTCTGCCTCCTGGGTTCAAGTGATTCTTCTGCCTCAGCCTCCTGAGTAGCTGGGATGACAGGCAACTGCCACCATGTCTGGCTAATTTTTGTATTTTTAGTAGAGATGGAGTTTTCACCACGTTGGCCAGGCTGGTCTTGAATTCCTGACCTCAGGTGATCCGCTCGCCTCAGCCTCCCAAAGTGCTGGGATTTATAGGCATGAGCAACCACGCCCAGCCCAGACCACTATATTAATAGCAGTGTATTAGTTAATTTTTATCAGATCCACTGTTTGTTACTTGGATGTGGGATTAGAATGGCAGGTGTGGGGGTGGATAGAGGTCTTCATTTTGTAGAGAATATGTATTTGTAAATTTGTAGGTAGTTTTTTTTTTTTATTATACTTTAGGTTTTAGGGTACATGTGCACAATGTGCAAGTTTGTTACATATGTATCCATGTGCCATGTTGTTTTGCTGCACCCATTAACTCGTCATTTAGCATTAGGTATATTTCCTAATGCTGTCCCTCCCCCACCCCCAACAGTCCCCGGAGTTTGATGTTCCCCTTCCTGTGTCCATGAGTTCTCATTGTTCAATTCCCACCTATGAGTGAGAACATGCGGTGTTTGGTTTTTTGTCCTTGCGATAGTTTACTGAGAATGATGTTTTCCAGTTTCATCCATGTCCCTACAAAGGACATGAACTCATCATTTTTTGTGGCTGCATAGTATTCCATGGTGTATATGTGCCACATTTTCTTAATCCAGTCTATCGTTGTTGGACATTTGGGTTGGTTCCAAGTCTTTACTATTGTGAATAGTGCCGCAATAAACATATGTGTGCATGTGTCTTTATAGCAGCATGATTTATAGTCCTTTGGGTATATACCCAGTAATGGGATGGCTGGGTCAAATGGTATTTCCAGTTCTAGATCCCTGAGGAATCGCCACACTGACTTCCACGATGGTTGAACTAGTTTACAGTCCCACCAACAGTGTAAAAGTGTTCCTATTTCTCCACATCCTCTCCAGCACCTGTTGTTTCCTGACTTTTCAATGATGGCCATTCTAACTGGTGTGAGATGGTATCTTACTGTGGTTTTGATTTGCATTTCTCTGATGGCCAGTGATGATGAGCATTTTTTCATGTGTTTTTTGGCTGCATAGATGTCTTCTTTTGAGAAGTGTCTGTTCATGTCCTTCGCCCACTTTTTGATGGGGTTGTTTGTTTTTTTCTTGTAAATTTGTTTGAGTTCATTGTAGATTCTGAATATTAGCCCTTTGTCAGATGAGTAGGTTGCAAAAATTTTCTCCCATTCTGTAGGTTGCCTGTTCACTCTGATGGTAGTTTCTTTTGCTGTGCAGAAGCTCTTTAGTTTAATTAGATCCCATTTGTCAACTTTGGCTTTTGTTGCCATTGCTTTTGGTGTTTTAGACATGAAGTCCTTGCCCACGCCTATGTCCTGAATGGTATTGCCTAGGTTTTCTTGTCGGATTTTAATGGTTTTAGGTCTAAC
Organism: Hylobates moloch; assembly: GCF_009828535.3. NCBI lineage: Eukaryota > Metazoa > Chordata > Mammalia > Primates > Hylobatidae > Hylobates > Hylobates moloch. The sequence continues at coordinate 99,741,106 of NW_026652280.1, forward strand.
ATTTAAGTCTTTAATCCATCTTGAATTAATTTTTGTATAAGGTGTAAGGAAGGGATCCAGTTTCAGCTTTCTACATATGGCTAGCCAGTTTTCCCAGCACCATTTATTAAATAGGGAATCCTTTCCCCATTTCTTGTTTTTGTCAGGTTTGTCAAAGATCAGATAGTTGTAGACATGCAGCATCATTTCTGAGGACTCTGTTCTGTTCCATTGATCTATGTCTCTGTTGTGGTACCAGTACCATGCTGTTTTGGTTACTGTAGCCTTGTAGTATAGTTTGAAGTCAGGTAGCGTGATGCCTCCATCTTTGTTCTTTTGGCTTAGGATTGACTTGGCGATGCGGCCTCTTTTTTGGTTCCATATGAACTTTAAAGTAGTTTTTTCCAATTCTGTGAAGAAAGTCATTGGTAGCTTGATGGGGATGGCATTGAATCTATAAATTACTTTGGGCAGTATGGCCATTTTCACGATATTGATTCTTCCAACCCATGAGCATGGAATGTTCTTCCATTTGTATCCTCTTTTATTTCATTGAGCAGTGGTTTGTAGTTCTCCTTGAAGAGGTCCTTCACATCCCTTGTAAGTTGGATTCCTAGGTATTTTATTCTCTTTGAAGCAATTGTGAATGGGAGTTCACTCATGATTTGGCTCTCTATCTGATTGGTGTACAAGGTAGTTTTTAACATATTGTTAGATTATCATACTTTATTTTTATACAATGTATATGTCCTATTAATATAATTAGTAATTTTCTTTTTTAAAAATATATAGTTAGTAATTTTCTAAAGAGTTTACTTAATGCTGTAATGATTTGTGCAAAAGCATTTAATGCTGTAGGTACAGTGTTACTTTCCTTTGAATTTGGACCAGACTGTTCCACATTGTTCCAGAGATTTGAAAACATAAATCCCAAAATTGCATGTAAGATGAATGTTGAATTTGCCTGTTTAAGTGAAGAGATTCTAGCAGTCTTAGGTCTGTTTTTCCTTGGAAATGTATTTTAAGTTGAATATATTGTAGTAGAAACCAGAATAAGTTGTGTTACAACATGGCATCCTTGCCCCTGGATGAAAAACCTAGATTGTTTAGATATTTTTCCAAAAGCTGAAAGAATGATATTCTCAAAGAACATTGCTTTGAAAGTTCAAAAAACAGCATTCTGGCAGCTGCTGTAGGGACTGTTTTTCAAGCAGTTTACATTTAGCAGATAAAAAGCACTCTGTTGTGAAATATCTTCAGAATTTGGGTTTATCTTGACTAGAAACTCTTAAATTTGGTATGTGGGGTTTGCCAATCATGATTTTCCAGTTTTACTACCTAAATGGATTCTCAAAATATGCCTGTAAGCATACTGTTCATTTTTCTCCTTGATCATGTTAGTGAAATGTAGTATTTCTCTCTTCTCATATACATTTTTAGGGGGGGAAATAAATGTTTTCAAATCTCTTTTCAGTTTATTGGTACTCTGCTATTTATGTAATAATATGTGTCACTTGGATTAAGGTTTTAAAATTTTTTTTCATTTTTAAAATGAGAATCCTGTTTCTCTCAAACCTTTCTCTGTAATGTTTTGAAAGGGAATTAAGTGCAGATAAAAAATGAATTCTTTGCTTGAACCCAGGAGGCGGAGGTTGCAGTGAGCCGAGATCATGGCACTGCACTCCAGCCTGGGTGACAGAGTGAGACTGTTTCAAAAAAAAAAAAAAGAAAAAGAATTCTTTGGAAAAATGCTGAAATTCTTCATTTATACATATAAATTTTGCAGTTATACATATTAAGACATGGAATTCTTTCATTACAAAAATTGTAATGGGAAAATTTAAAATGTATGCATTTGTGAGTAATGAATATAAAAGCAATCCTTTTTTTTTTTTTTTTCAAATTGTAAAATTTTGTGGGTTTTTTGTTACATCTGTTTTTTGAGATGGGGTCTCTCTTTATTGCCCAGACTGGAGCCCAGTGGCACAATTCTAGCTCACTCCAGTCTCGAACACTTGGGCTCATGTGATCTTCTCATCTCAGCCTCCAGAGTAACTAGGCCTACAGGTGTGTCCCACCACACCCAGCTAATTTTTTAATATTGATTGATTGATTGAGACAGAGTGTCACTCTGTTGGCCAGGCTGGAGTGCCTCTGGGGTAGCTAGGACTACAGGTGTGTCCCACCATACACAGCTTATTGTTTGATTGCCCAGGCTAGAGTACAGTGCTGTGATCATGGCTCACTGCAGCCTCGACCTCCTAGACTCAGGTGATCCTCCCACCTTAGCCTCCTGGGTAGCTGGGACAATAGGCATGTGCCACCATGCCCAGCTAATTTTTTGATTTTTTTTTTCCTTCCTGAGACAGAGTCTTGGTCTGTCACCCAGGCTGGAGTGCAGTGGCACAGTCTCGGCTCACTGCAACCTCCACCTTCTGTGTTCAAACGATTCTCCTGCCTCAGCCTCCTGAGTATCTGAGATTACAGGAGCGTGCCACCATGCCCAGCTAATTTTTGTATTTTTTTTTTTTTAGTAGAGACGGGGTTTCACCATGTTGGCCAGGCTGTTCTAAAACTCCTGACCTCAAGTGATCTGCCTGCCTTGGCCTCCCAAAGTGCTGGGATTACAGGTGTGAGCCACTGAGCCTGGCCTAGACAGGGGACAATTTGAAGCTGGTAAAATATAACCCACATAATTCAGGGTATTAATTCTACAAATATTTATTGAACACCTACTATATGCCAGCTACTGTTCTACATGCTGGGATATAGCAGTGAACCAAACTGATAAGTCTATTTCCTGGTAGAGTTCAAATTTCAATGGAAAGATGTAGACAACAAATATATAGTACACCAGGTGGTAAGAAGAGTATGAGAATAAAATAGGATACTGAGTGTGAGTAGAGGGTAGTGGTGGGATAGGTGTTTTTTTTAGGAAATGCTTCTTCTATAAAATTACATTTAGGCAAAGATATGAAGGAAGTGAAAGAGCAAGATATGCAATTATCTGGGGAAAGGGTGTTCTATCAAGCGGAGTGGTAAATGCAAAGGTCCCAAGGTAAAGAGTATTTTTGTTGTGTTTGAGAAACAGAAGGGAAACTTCTTTTTTATTTTTTTTATTTTTTTGAGTCAGAGTCTCGCTCTATTGCCTAGGCTGGAGTGCAGTGGCGCAATCTCGGCTCACTGCAACCTCCGCCAGAAGGGAAACTTTTGTACATCCTTCTTGGAACTAAACGAGGAGACTGGTAGGAGATGGAAGAGAGGTAGAGAGGACTTTAGGACAAATTAAATTGGATCTTCAGACCATTTAAAAAATTTTGGCTTCTGCTTTGAGGGAGATAGGAAGCCTACAAAAGGGTTTTGAACAGAGGAGTGACATGATCTGACTCACGCTTTGAAAGGATCACCCTGCTACTGAATTGAGAAGACTGGAAGAGATATGAGGGTTGAAGCAAGGAACCAGTTAGTAGCGTGTTGCATTTTGCAAGTCATGCATCTGACAAAGGTCTAATATCAGCATCTGTAAGGAACTTAAGCAAATCTATGAGAAAAAAAAAGATTAAAAAGTGGGTAAAGGACATGAACAGACACTTCTCAAAAGAAGACATACATGCAGCCAACAATCATGAGAAAAAGCTCAACATCACTGGTCATTCAAGACATGCAAATCAAAATCACAGTGAGATACCATCTCACTTCAGTCAGAATGGCTACTATTAAAAAGTCAAAAAAAAAAAAAGATGCTGGCAAGGTTGCAGAGAAAAAGGAGCGCTTATACACTGTTGGTGGGAGTGTAAATTAGTTAAGCCATTGTGGAAGACTGTGGTCATCCCTCAAAAGACCTAAAAATGGAAATACCATTTGACTCAGCAGTCCCATTACTGGGTATATACCCAAAGGAATATAAATAATAAAGACAGATGCACGCATATCTTCATTGCAGCACTATTCACAATAGCAAAGACATGGGATTAACCTAAATGCCAACCAATGGTAGACTGGATAAAGAAAATGTAGTACATATACATCATGAAATGCCATGGAGTCACAAAAAAAATGAGATCATGTACTTTACAGGATCATGGATGGAGGACCATTATCTTTTACAAACTAATGCAGGAATAGAAAATCAAATACTGTATGTTCTCACATATAAATGGGAGCTAAATGATGACAACACATGGACACATAGAGGGGAACAACACACACTGGGGCTTATTGGAGGGTGGAGGGTGGGAAGAGGGAGAGAATCAGAAATAATAACTAATGGGTACTAGGCTTAATACCTGGGTGATGAAATAAACCCCCATGACACAAGTTTACCTACGTAACAAACCTGCACATGTACCCTTGAACTTAGAATAAAAAATATATTAAAAAAATCAATAAATCGATGGACTTCGAGTTAAGCAGATCACCCTCCATAATGTTGGGGAGGAACTTCATCTACTCAACTGAAGGCATTAATAGAACAAAAGATTGACCTCTCCTCAGTAAGAGGCAAGTCTGCCAGCAGAATGAAAACATTGGGTCTTCCTGGGTCTCCAGCCTGCCGCTGACCCACCCTGCAGATTTTGGGACTGTCCAGCTTCCATGATCATGTGAGCAATTCCTTTAAACAAACCTCTTTCTTAAAAAAAAAAAAAAAGCTATTGCAATAATCCATTCACATATTTATTATCACTTGGATCTGATAGCTGTGAAAGTAATGAGAACTGGTTAGATTCTGCATACATTTTGAAGGTAAAGCTGACAAACTTAGCTGACCAAATGGACATGAGGGGTTTGAGAGAAAAAACAAGGATGGGTAGAGATTTTTGGCCTAAATATTTCTTGTTGGAATTACCATATTTTGAAATGAAACCTGTAGGAAGAATAGATTTGGGGCAGTGGGCAAAGATGAATTGATTTTAAACATATTAAGTGCCTATCTATTACACAGTCCAGTCAGTGTGTCAAGTAAGCATTTAGATACGTGAATCTAAAGTTCCAGAAAGAGGTCTCAGCTAGTCTCTATCTGAAGATAGAAATTTGTGAATCATCAATGTTAGATGAAATTTAAAGCCGTAAGATTGGATCTGGTCATTTGGGAACTGAGTGTAGATAGAAAAAGGAAGAGGTCCAGGTACCTTGCATCACTCCAGTATTTAAAGGTCATGGAGGAAGGAAAGAACCTGCAAAGGAGACTGAGGGTGACTAGCCAGTGAGGAAGAACAATCAAGAGAGGAGTCCCAGAGCTGGGCACAGTGACTCGTGCCTGTCATCCCAGCTACTCAGGAGTCTGAGGTCGGTGGATCGCTTGAGGCCAGGACTTGAAGACTAGCCTGGGCAACCTAGTGAGAACCTGTCTCTAAAACAGTGAAAAAAAATTGGGCATGGTGGCACATGCCTGTATTTCTAGCTACTTGGAATAGCTACTTGGGGTCTGAGGCAGGAGAGAGAGACCTTGACTCAAAAAAAAAAAAAAAAAAGTATCCCATAAGTCAAGTGAAGTAGCGAGGGAGCTCTTTAGCTGTGCCAAATTCTATTGATAGGTCAGGTAAGATGAGAGGACTGAGAATTGATCATTCTTCTTAGCAATGTGGAGGTTGTTGGTGACCTTGACTAGCAGTTTCTATGGAGGGGTGGCAGTGAAAATATAATCAGTATGTTCAAGAGAAAAGAAAAGTAAGGATTGGAGGTCAGGGAGAATAGACAATATAGAGAATTCTAACAATTTTGTTGTGAAGAGGAACAGAGAAATGGGAAGATGGTGGAGGATGTGGAGTCAAGAGGAATTTTCTTTTTTTGTTTTCTTTTTTTTTTTTTTTTGAGACAGAGTCTCGCTCTGTCACCCAGGCTGGAGTGCAGTGGCACCATCTTGGCTCACTGCAACCTCTGCCTCCTGGGTTCAAGCAACTCTCCTGCCTCAGCCTCCTGAGTAGCTGGGATTACAGGCATGCGCCACCACACCTGGCTAATTTCTTATATTTTTGGTAGAGATGGGGTTTCACCATGTTGGCCAAGCTGGTCTTGAGTATCTGACCTCAAGTGAGGTCTGCCCACCTTGGCCTCCCAAGTGTTGGGATTACAGGTGTGAGCCATCGTGCTCGGCTAAGAGGAATTTTCTTCCATGAGAGATATTATAGTATGTTTTTGGTTTCAGGCTTATTGACATTATTCAGAGGAAATGTGAGAAATGGATGATGTGAGAGAGAAAGGAGATAGCTGCCTAAATGAAGAGGTTGAAAGGAGAGATCGTTTATATATTGTGATAGGAAGGCAGGCAGAATCTATAGGAACAGACACAGGTAGGAAGGTAGGTAGATATATGGTGGGCACTTGTGGCAGTTTTCTTCTGTTTGTTACTGCTTCCTATCTGACTACTGCTGTGATCAGATAGGAAGCAAAATTAGTGACAATGAAGAAAGGGGAGATGGGATGAAATAGTTTTTTAGGAGAGTGGTAGAGGGAACGGATTAGGGAAGTGTATTGGCAGCACCAAGGGCTTACTCAAGGTTAGTCGTCAGGAATGTAAAATGAGATCATTGAACGTTATTGTTTTTCTTAGACTAGCTATGATGGTACAGAGACAGAGGATGTATAAAATAGGATTTGGAAGTATGTTAGTGCTGAAATTAGGATATTTTAGTAAATTTACAGAAAACCACCTGTATGAAATATAATCAACATATTAAGAAAAAGCTTGTGTATAGTTTTCTCATTGTAACACAAGATAAAGTTATGTAAAACAGGAAAAAAGACATTTGCGACATGCCAATCATTGTATTAGAAGCTACAGGAACCTTAAAATTCACTCATTTATTCAGCTATTTATTGGGTACTAAAATTTGTGCTATTCATTATTTCAGGTGCTGGGGATACAATGGTGAGCAAGCCAGAAGAGGTTACTATCCTCATGAAGCTTATGTTTTAATTATACAGTTGGCCTTCCCTATCTGTGATTCCTTACCTGCGGATTCAACCAACTGCGGATGAAAAATATTACAAAAAAATTAAAAATAACAATACAATAATAAAAAAATACAAAAATTTAAAATACAGTTTAATAACTATTTATATATCATTTACATTATATTAGGTATTATAAGTAATCCAGAGATGATTTCAAGTATACAGGAGAATGTGTACAGGCTGTATGCAAATACCACACCATTTTATATAAGTGACTTGAGCATACTCAGATTTTGGTATCTGAGGGGGTGGGATGGGAGGTGGGAGGACTTAATCTGTTGAGGAGGGGTATAGCTGACAAATACAGAACAAGAAAAAAAATTAATTGCCCTAATTGTGATCTTATATGGATCATAAATATTCAGGGATGGATCAGGTCAGTGCAAGCTTAAATATAGGTCTGAGAACATAGGTCTAGAATCCATTATCCAAATGTTGGTGCCGTAAGTTTTTTTATTTCTTTTTAAAAAAATTCCCTGCAAGTGTTACACATGTTTTTCTTTTTTCTTATTTTTTCTTCTTTTTTTTTTTTTTTTGGCTTTTAGAAATGTAGATTGGGTGAAGTGGCACTGTGGTGTTTGGGAGTAGTAGATCCCTTACTAACTTAAGCCCATTAATACTTCTGCGTTGTAATTTATCATTATTCATGGAAATTAGGGTAATTAAGACTAAAATGGGTCCATGTCAAGTTTTGTCACTAGGTTTTGAAAAAACTTGGATTTCAGAGTTTTTTGGACTTCAGGATTGTGAGCCCATCATGGAGAAGATAGGACTTTATACTTTTTATTTTCTGTATTAGAGTTTATTTTTTTAATTTACTTTTTGAGATAGGGTCTCAGATAGGGTCTCGCTCTGTTGCCCGGGCTGGAGTCCGGAGGCATGAACATGGCTCACTGCAGCCTCGATTTCCTAGGCTCCAGCCATCTTCTTACCTCATCCTCCCGAGTAGCTGGGACTTTAGGTGTGCACCACCATGCTGGGCTAATTTTTTTTTTAATTTATTATTTTTTTTTAGTTTTAGGGTGCATGTGCACAATGTGCAGGTTTGTTACCTATGTATCCATGTGCCATGTTGGTGTGCTGCACCCATTAACTCGTCATTTAGCATTAGGTATATCATCTAATGCTGTCCCTCCCCACTTCCCCCACCCCACAACAGTCCCCAGAGTGTGATGTTCCCCTTCCTGTGTCCATGTGTTCTCATTGTTCAATTCCCATCTATGAGCGAGAACATGCGGTGTTTGGTTTTTTGTCCTTGCGATAGTTTACTGAGAATGATGGTTTCCAGCTTCATCCATGTCCCTACAAAGGACATGAACTCATCATTTTTTATGGCTGCATAGTATTCCATGGTGTGTATGTGCCACATTTTCTTAATCCAGTCTATCGTTGTTGGACATTTGGGTTGGTTCCAAGTCTTTACTATTGTGAATAGTGCCGCAATAAACATATGTGTGCATGTGTCTTTATAGCAGCATGATTTATAGTCCTTTGGGTATATACCCAGTAATGGGATGGCTGGGTCAGGTGGTATTTCTAGTTCTAGATCCCTGAGGAATCACCACACTGACTTCCACAATGGTTGAACTAGCTTACAGTCCCACCAACAGTGTAAAAGTGTTCCTATTTCTCCACATCCTCTCCAGCACCTGTTGTTTCCTGACTTTTTAATGATGGCCATTCTAACTGGTGTGAGATGGTATCTCATTGTGGTTTTGATTTGCATTTCTCTAATTTTTTATTTTTTGTAGAGAGAGGGTCTTGCTGTGTTTGCTAGACTGGTCTCAAACTCTTAAGCTCAAGTGATCTTCCTGCCTTAGCCTTCCAAAGTGCCAGTAATACAGGCGTGAGCCACCATGCCCAGGCAGGATTTGAACTTTTAAAATTATTATTTGTTTTTAAAAAAACATTTGGGTTATTTTAATTACTTTTTATACACAGCATTTTATTATTTATTTTTTCTCCCTTCCCTAATTATGTATTTATTTTTTTGAGACAGGGTCTTGCTCAGTTGCCCAAGCTAGAGTGTAGTGGTATAATCATGGCTCAGTGTAACCTCAACTTCCTGGGCTCAAGCCATCTTCCCATCTCAGCCTCTTGAGTAGCTGGGATTATAGGCACATGACGCCACACACCTGGCTAATTTTTTATTTTTTTTTGTAGAGATGAGGTCTCACTATGTTGTCCATGCTGGCTTTGAACTCCTGGGCTAAAGCCATCCTCCCACTTTAGTCTCCCAAAGTGCTGGGATTGTAGGTGTGAGCTACTGTGCACAGCTAACTTTGCACTTTTTTTTTTTTTTTTTTTTTTTTTTTTTGAGATGGAGTCTTGCTCTGTTGACCAGGCTGGAGTGCAGTGGCACGATCTCGGCTCACTGCAAGCTCTGCTTCCCAAGTTCACACCATTCTCCTGCCTCAGCCTTCCGAGTAGCTAGGACTACAGGTGACCGCCACCACGCCTGGCTAATTTTTATATATATATTTTTAAAGATGGGGTTTCACCGTGTTAGCTAGGATGGCCTCGATCTCCTGACCTCCTGATCCGCCCACCTCAGCCTCCCAAAGTGCTGGGATTACAGGCATGAGCCACCGCGCCCGGCCTACTTTGTACATTTAAAGGAAGAGTGTGTATGTTTATATGACACATAAGCAGAAATGAACATGATTTGTTAGGGACAGTAAAGAAAACTGAATTGACTAAATGATAGTGGGTGTGTGTTGGGAAGTAAAGATAAACAAGTTTGAATAGTTAGAGGGAGTGAGATTATTAAAAGCCTTGAATACCATTGTGAAATGTTAACACATGAAATGGTAGACAAGAATCATCAGAGTGAAATGATTGGAAGATTAGTTTTCCAGCTGTTTATATGATTGAATGGAGCAATAACAAGCTAAGGAGTTACCCAATCGGCCAATATTTGTTGTGTACTTATAAACACTGCTGCTGTTCCTACTACTACTAAATTATTGGTACCTTTTTTTTTCTTGCTCTGTCACCTGGCCTGGAGTGCAGTGGCATGATCTTGGCTCACTGCATCCTCCACCTGCCAGGTTCAAGTGATTGTGATGCCTCAGCCTCCTGAGTAGTTGGAATTACAGGCACCTGCCACCACACTCAGCTGATTTTTGTACTTTTAGTAGAGACGGGTTTCGACATGTTGACCAGGCTAGTCTCGAACTCGTGACCTCAAGTGATGCACCTGCCTTGGCCCCCCAAAGTGCTGAGATTACAGGCTTGAGACACCACATGCAGCCAGTACCTTTTATTGAGCCCTCGCTATGTGGCGAGGTATTTTACTTACATTCCTTGTAGAAGTCATAAGACAACTATTTATTTTTCACTTGAGACAGGGTCTTGCCCTGTTGCCCAGGTTGGAGTGCAGTGGCTTGATCACAGCTCACTGCAGCCTCGACCTTCAAGGTTCAAGAGATCTCCCACCTCAGTCCCCTGAGAGCTGGGACTACAGGTGTGTGCCACCACACCCTGCTAATTTTTGTACTTTTTTTTTTTTTTTGAGATGGAGTCTCGCTCTGTCGCCCAGGCTGGAGTGCAGTGGCGCAATCTCAGCTCACTGCAAGCTCCACCTCCCGGGTTCACGCCATTCTCCTGCCTCAGCCTCTCCGAGTAGCTGGGACTACAGGCGCCTGCCCGCCACCACGCCCGGCTAATTTTTTTTTTTGTATTTTTTAGTAGAGACGGGGTTTCACCGTGGTCTCGATCTCCTGACCTTGTGATCCGCCCGCCTCGGCCTCCCAAAGTGCTGGGATTACAAGCGTGAGCCACCGCGCCCGGCCGTACTTTTTTAGAGACAGGATTTTGCCATGTTGCCCAGTCTGGTCTCAAACTCCTGGGCTCAAAGAGTCCACCCACCTCAGCGCCTGAAAGTGCTGGGATTATAAGTGTGAGCCACCATGCCTGGACAAGAATCTTACTCTCTTGTTGGAATGAAAAGTCTCAGGGCACATAGTTTAAAATAATCTACTTCATAAATGGAACTTTCTAAGGGATAAGATGTTCTCCGTTTTCCAGATACTAGTTCTAGATCTTGAGTCAGACATATGTTTGACATGAAGACTAGTCTGCCAGTCTTCAAGAATACTGACTTGTTTTGTTTTGGTTTTATTAATATATTCAATAGTCTCTGGCTGGGCACGGTGGCTCACACCCGTAGTCCTAGCACTTTGGGAGGCCAAGGCAGGCAGATCACCTGAGGTCAGGCGTTCAAGACCAGCCTGGCCAACATGGTGAAACCCCGTCTCTACTAAAAATACAAAAATTAGCTGGGTGAGTGTGGTGGCTTGTGCCTGTAATGCCCGATACTTGGGAAGCTGAGGCAGGAGAATCTCTTGAACCCAGGAGACGCAGGTTGCAGTGAACCGAGATCGTGCCACTGCACTCCAGCCTGGGCGATAGAGCGAGACTCCATCTCAAAAAAAAAAAAAATTTTCACTAGTCTCCCTAATGATTATATGGTAATCTGGTTTCCTGAGGATCTTTATATTTAAAATGGGGGTGCCTTGTGGAGATTCTCAGATTAGGTGTATCACCTATTGTAAAATAATAAATTAGCACGCTAGTTTTAAAACATTTTGTGTATTTGGGGAATTGACACATGCCTACTGAGTATTTGCTATTAGGAAAACTTGTAAAAATAAATTGCTGATTTTTAAAGTTCTTATAACAACAGTGATTATTTGTATAAATATTTGCTTAATGTTTGCCCTTCTCACTAGAGTATAAACCTTAAAATTTAGGAACTGGGTTCATTTTGTTGAATAATGTATTTTCAGAGTGTAGCATGATGCCTGGCGTATGATAGGTGTTTGGAAATATTTTTTGAATGGACAAGTGAATGAATTCAGAGTTGAATTGTATCCTAGCAATAAAGATAATATCTGCATAAGTTCCTGCATCAGAGAGCCCTAACCTCAAAAAGCCTGATAATCTCTTCTAAAAGTTTAGAATACTGAAACCAGCCTGAGATAATTTAAAAAGAATTTTTATAGGTACATAGCATGTTTAAATATTTATGGGGTGAATGAGATATGTTGATGCAGGCATACAATGTGTAATAATCCCATCATAGTCAATGGAGTATCAAAAAAGATGAAATTATTTTTATTTTAGGCAATGTTTGCTTGACTGTAAGTTTCAGAAGCTTCTTGGTGATTCTTAAATTTGCATTTGCACCATACCACTATGGCTTGTTTATGATATCTGTAGAATGATAAACTTATTCTGAATTTTAAATGTATTTATAACTAAATGGATTTAAATCTATTTTGAATTAACGTTTTGATCTCACTGATTTTTTTTGGGTAGTTGTTGACTTCCTTGTTGTCTTCCCTTATACCCATTACTTATGTTAATCAATAGTTGCCTCTTTTCTGATAAATTTTTGTTATGATCTGTTCTGCAGAGAAAGATGCTGGTTTCAAGTTTTGGAGATCCCTGTTTTTTATGGAACACAGTTCTGTAAAATTTTCATAAGATTCCTTGGCAATAACATACGCTTGTGATGGACCCTAGAAATACTGCTATGTTAGGATTGGGTTCTGATTCCGAAGGTTTTTCAAGAAAGAGTCCTTCTGCCATCAGTACTGGCACATTGGTCAGTAAGAGAGAAGTAGAGCTAGAAAAAAACACAAAGGAGGAAGAGGACCTTCGCAAACGGAATCGAGAAAGAAACATCGAAGCTGGGAAGGATGATGGTTTGACTGATGCACAGCAACAGTTTTCAGTGAAAGAAACAAACTTTTCAGAGGGAAATTTAAAATTGAAAATTGGCCTCCAGGCTAAGAGAACTAAAAAACCTCCAAAGAACTTGGAGAACTATGTATGTCGACCTGCCATAAAAACAACTATTAAGCACCCAAGGAAAGCACTTAAAAGTGGAAAGATGACAGAAGAAAAGAATGAACACTGTCCTTCAAAACGAGTAAGTAGAATTCCTAACAATATGTGGTTATTGACAATATTTTCATTTCCCTATTAATTTTTATCCTATGTATGTATTTCCGGGAGTTTGATTGTCATCTTTCTATGTTATTTCCAGATAGTTTGTTTTTGTGAGCCTTAAAGTAAGCCCCGAGGCTTGTCAAAGATGTAAGTTAATAGCATAACCATGTATGTATTTGTACTTGTAAAATTATTTTAAAAATTTATTTATTTTTTTGAGATTAAGTTTTGCTTTTGTCGTCCAGGCTGGAGTGCAATGGCGTGATCTCGGCTCATGGCAACCTCTGCCTTCTGGGTTCAAGCAGTTCTCCTGCCTCAGTCTCCCGAGTACTTGGGATTACAGGCGCCCACCATCACACCTAGCTAATTTTGTGTTTTTAGTAGAAACGGGGTTTCACCATGTTGGCCAGGCTGGTCTCAAATTCCTGACCTCAGGTGATCTATCCACCTCGGCCTCCCAGAGTGCTGGGATTACAGGTGTGAGCCACCACGCCTGACCTATTTATGCAATTTTTAAAGGCAAAACTCCAAAATGCTGGGATTACAGGTGTAAGCCACTGTGTCTGACCGAAAAAAGATAAACCTTTATTGAGATATGATTCACATACCATACAGTTCACCCATTTAAATTCAGTGATTTTTAGGGTATTTCATTATTAGCTTTAAAAATTTATGTAAAATCATTTCTTTCTTTCTTTTTTTTTTTTTTTTTTTTTTTTTTTTGAGACAGAGTCTGGCTCTGTGGCCCAGGCTGGAGTGCAGTGGCGCGATCTTGGCTCACTGCAAGACTGCAAGCTCCGCCTCCCGAGGTTCACATCATTCTGGCAGCGCTTGAGTAGCTGGGACTACAGCAGACGCCTGCCACAACGCCCGGCTAATTTTTTTGTATTTTTAGTAGAGATGGGGTTTCACTGTGTTAGCCAGGATGGTCTCAATCTCCTGACCTCGTGATCCGCCCGCCTCGGCCTCCCAAAGTGCTAGGGTTACAGGTGTGAGCCACCGCGCCTAGCATTTTTTTTTTTTTTTAGACGGAGTCTCACTCTGTCACCCAGACTGGAGTGCAGTGGTGTGATCTCGGCTCACCGCAACCTCCGCCTCCCGGGTTCAAGCGGTTCTCCTGCCTCAGCCTCCTGAGTAGCTGGGATTAGAGGCGCCCACCACCACACCCAGCTAATTTTTGTATTTTTAGTAGAGATGAGGTTTCACCATGTTGGCCAGGCTGGTCTCAAACTCCTGACCTCAGGTGATCCACCCACCTCAGCCTACCAAAGTACTGGGATTACAGGTGTGAGCCACTGCGTCCAGCCAAAATAATTTATTTCTAAACCTTTTTCATTTCCCAAATTAAAACTCCATAACCATTAAATAATATCTTCCATTTCTTCTGTCTCCAGCGACTGGTAATATCTAATGTACTTGCCGGGCGTGGTAGCTCACGCCTGTAATCCCAGCACTTTGGCATGCTGAGGCAGGTGGATCACCTGAGGTCAGGAGTTTGAGAGCAGCCTGGCCAACATGATGAAACCCCGTCTCTACTAAAAATACAAAAAATTAACTGGCCATGATGGCAGGTGCCTGTAATCCCAGCCCTTGGGAGGCTGAGGCAGGAGAATCGCTTGAATCCAGGAGGCAGAGGTTGCAGTGAGCTCAGGTTGTGTCACTGCACTCCAGCCTGGGCAACAAAAGCGAAACTCCATCTCACCCCCCAAAAAATTCTAATGTACTTTTAGCAACTGTAAAGTTGCCTATTCTAGCTAACTCATATAGGTGTAATCATACAATATTTGTTATTGTATGATTGTATGATATTTGTCTGGCTTATTTCATTTACCAGAATGTCCTCAAGGTGCAACCATGTTGTAGCATGTGCCAAAACTTCATTCCTTTTCATGGCTGAATAATCCATTGTGTGGATATACCACTTTGTTTTTATTTATTTATTTATTTTTTGAGATGGAGTTTCGCTCTTGTTGCCCAGGCTGGAGTGCAATGGCGCGATCTCGGCTCATGGCAATCTCCGCCTCCAGGGTTCAAGCAATTCTCCTGCCTCAGCCTCTTGAGTAGCTGGGATTACAGGCGTGTGCCACCATTCCCGGCTAATTTTTGTATTTTTTAGTAGAGGTGGGGTTTCTCCATGTTGCTCAGGCTGGTCTCAAACTCCTGTCCTCAGGTGATCCGCCCACCTCTGCTTTCCAAAGTGCTGGGATGACAGGCGTGAGCCACCACACCCGGCCACCATTTTATTTTTTATCCATTCATCTCTTGATGGAATCTTGGTTCACATCCACTATTTGGCTATTATGAATAATGCTACAGTGAATGTTGCCATACAGTTATCTGTTCAAGTTCCTGCTTTGAATTTTTGGATATTTACTTGGGAATAGAATTGCTGGTCATATGGTAATTATTTATTTAGCTCTTTCAGGAACTGTACACTTTTACAGTGGCTATACTGTTTCATATCCCATCAGCAATGCATGAGTTTTTGATTTCTGTGAGTCTTCATGAGGTTTTCTTAATTTTTATTCCCTCCTTCTCTCCCTCCCTCCCTCCATTCCTTCCTCTCCCTTCCTGTCTCCCCTCTACCTCTCCCGCTCCCTCTCTCTGCCTCTCCCCCCTCTTCCCTCCCCTTCCTTTCCTTTTCTTCCTTCCCTTCTCTCTCTTTCCTTCCTCCCACTGGCCCCCCCCCCACCCCCGTTCTCAAGCTGTAGCACATTGTGGTTTTTGATTTGCATTTTCTTAATGACTAATGATGTTGAACAATTTTTCATGTGCTTATTGGCCATTTGTGTATCTTCTTTGAAGAAATGTTTGTTCAAATTATTTGACTACTTTTGAATTGTGTTTTGTTGTTGAATTGTCCAGGTTCTTTATATAATCTGTATATAGGATTTTAAAAATATTTTCTCTCATTCTGTGGATAGTCTTTTCATTTCCTTTTGTGTCCTCTGATGCAAAAAAAAGTTTTCAATTTTGATGAAAACCGGGTCCAATTTATTTTTTCCTTTATCGCCTGTATTTTTAGTGTCATATCCTAGAAATCACTGCCAAATCCAATGTTGTGAAAGTCTTCCCCCTATGTTTTCCTAAGGGTTTTATTGTTTTAGCTCTTACGTTTAGATCTGTGATCCATTTTGAGTTTAAGTTTTGTATATGGTTTAAAGTAAGGGTCTGGCTTTGTTCCTTTACATGATACTCAGTTTTCTCAGCATCATTTCTTGAAGAGAGAGTATCTTTTCTTCATTGAATGGTTTTGGCACCTTTGTTAAAGAAATTATTGGCCATATATGTGAGAGTTTATTTTAGGACTCTTCCTTTCCATTCCATTGGTCCATATGTCTGTCTTTCTGCAAGTACCACACTGTTTTCATTACTGTAGCTTTGTAGTAAGTTCTTTGTTTGTTTGTTTGTTTGTTTGTTTTAGATGGAGTCTTACTCTGTCACCCAGGCTGGAGTACAGTGGCATGATCTCGGCTTGAGACCGCAGCCTCTGCCTCCTGGGTTCAAGTGATTCTCCTGCCTCCTGCCTCAGCCTCCCAAGTAGCTGAGATTACAGGTGCCCGCTACCACGCCCAGCTAATTTTTGTACTTTTAGTAGAGACAGGGTTTCACCATGTTGGCCAGGCTGGTCTCAAACTCCTGAGCTCAAATGATCTGCCTGCCTCGGCCTCCCATAATGCTGGGATTACAGGTGTGAACCACTATGCCCTTCCTGTTTGTTTTTAAAGAGAGAGGGTCTTGCTCTGTCATCCAGGCTAGGCTACTCACTGCAGCCTCAAACTCCTGGGCTCAAGTGATCCTCCTGCCTTGGTCTCCCAAAGTGATGGGATTATAAGCATGAGCCATCATGGCTGGCCTGTAGTAAGTTGAAGTCAGAAAGTGTGAGTCTTCCAACTTTGTTCTTTTTCAAAATTGTTTTGGCTATTTGGGGTTCCTTGAGATTCCATATGGATTTTAGGATGGGGTTTTCTGTTTCTTTAAACAATAATGTTGGGATTTTGATAGAAATTACATTGAATCTGCAGATCACTTTAGGTAGTGTTGTCATCTTAATATGAAGTCTTGAAATCCAGGAATGTGGGATGTCTTTTCTCTATTTAAGATTTCCTTAATTTCTTTCAGCAATATTTTATAAAATTTGTGGTGTTCAAGCCTTTCACCTCCTTAAATTTATTCCTGTGTATTTTATTTTTTGTTGCTATTGCAACCAGAATTGTTTTAAATTTACTTTTCAGATTGCTTATTGTAAATATATAGAAATACAACTAATTTTTTTAATTATTATTTTTAATTTTTTTTTAGAGACAGGGTCTTGCTCTGCTGCCCATGCTGGAGGGGCAGTGGCATAGCTCATTGTAGCCCCAAACTCCTGGACTCAAGCAATCTTCCTGCCTTAGCCTCCTTTTATTTATTTTAATAAAAAATTATTTTTGTAGAGATGGAGTCTTGCTATTTTGCCCAAGCTGGTCTTAAACTTCTGACCTCAATGATCCTCCTTCCTTGGCCTCCCAAAGTGATGGGATTACACGTGTGAGCCACTGTGTTGGCCACAACTGATTTTGGCATGTAGGTTTTGTATCCTGCAACTTTGCTGAATTCATTTATTAGCTTGAACAATTTGTTGATGTCTTAGGGTTTTCTACATAATAAAACTGTGTCGTCTGCCAACAGAGATAATTCAGTATTTTAATATATGCCTCAGGTATTTCTTACATTCCAGCAGATTTGGGAAACGCTAGGTTTACTTACTGTGAAATGAGAGTGAGTTATTTTCTGTTCAGTGAGTTAGCTACTGAAAGTAGTGTTTGTCTACTGAAATATTATATATAATTTTTTTCATATTTTTAAAATTATAAACTCCCAATGGCCATTACTGAATAGGTTACATACAGTGTTTTGAATGTGGTCAAGCAACCTCTTTAGTGGTCCTTACCGGTAGGGCTTAAACAACTAGTAAACTGAAAGTAGTAGTTGCTGGTACTATAGCAGGAAGACAATAAAAGAAGAGGAAAACAGAACGATAGAAGGCAGTGTAAGAAACAAGAGGAAAGGATGATGATAAACTGCCATCAGGCTACCTCAAAGGATAAAGTTTTCTGTCCATAATCCATGCTAGTATAGTATGTAGGCTAATGTCCGAGTTATATTGATATATATGTATATATAGGTTGGTGCAAAAATAATTGCAGTTTTGGACCATGAATTTTTTTTTTTTTTTTTTTGGCAGAGTCTCCTTTTGTTGCCCAGGCTGGAGTGGAGTGCAGTGGCTTGATATCAGCTCACTGCAGCCTCCGCCTCCTGGGTTAAGGCAATTCTCCTGCCTCAGCCTCCTGAGTAGCTGGGATTACAGGTGCTTGCCACCATACCTGGCTAATTTTTGTATTTTTAGTAGAGATGAGGTTTCACCATGTTGGCCAGGATGGTCTCGAACTCCTGACCTCAGGTGATTTGCCTGCCTCAGCCTTCCAAAGTGCTGGGATTATAGGAGTGAGTCCTTGTGTCCGGCCATTGACCATGAATTTTAAATCATTATAACTAGGCTCAAACACATCTTTATTAATCAAAATAGGAACCATTACAATAAAAATTTGTGCCAAAAAGAAATCAGTTTGTTTAATTCTGTAGCATAAAAATCTATGTTTCTGGATTCGACAAACTCTTGGGAAGGATTTTATGCATCCTGCTGGTTGTGGAAGCAGTTGCCCTGCAAAAAGTTGTTGAGATGCTTGAAGAAGTGGTAGTTGGTTGACGAGAGGTCAGTTGAATATGGCAGATGAGGCAAAACTTAGTAGTTCAATTCGTCCAACTTTTGAAGCATTGATTGTGTGATGTGTAGTCAGGCATTGTCCTGGAGAAGAATTGGGCTCTTTTTGTTGATCAATGCTGGCGGCAGGCATTGCAGTTTTTGGTACATCTCATCAATTTGCTGAGCATACGTCTCAGATGTAATGGTTTCGCTGGCATTCGGAAAGGTATAGTGGATCAGACCGGCAGCAGACCACCAAACGGTGACCATGACCTTTTTTGGTGCAAGTTTGGCTTTGAAAAGTGCTTTGGAGCTTCTTCTGGGTCCAACCACTGATCTGATTGTTGCCGGTTGTCATATAAAATCCACTTTTTGTCACACATCACAGTCTGAGAAATTTTTCCTTGTGGTGTGTAAAATGCCAAATGACTGTAGAATGGTTGAAGTTGAGTTCCTCGGCAACTTCTCATGTAGTTACAAGAGGATCAGTTTCGATGATTGCTCTCAGTCGTTGTGAACTTCTGACAGCCAGCCACTGTGCTTCTTATCTTCAAGGCTCTTATGTCCTTTGCAAAACTTCCTGAACCACCGCTGTACTGTACATTCATTAGCAGTTCCTGGGCCAAATGCGTTGTTGATGTTGCAAATTGTCTCCGCTGCTTTATGACCCATTTTAAACCCAAATAAGAAAATCGCTTGAATTTGCTTTTAGTCTAACATTTCCATATTCTAAAATATAAAATAAACAGCAAGTAATAAGTCATTGGCAAAAAAACATAAAGTGAGAAATGCGCATTAAAATGATATATAACATAACCACATTTAAGAACGTATTCCAATATCAAGTGGTAAATTTCAACAGTGCAAAAACTGTAGTTACTTTTACACCAGTATTACCTGTTGTATTTATAATTTATAACAATTATATAGTTTTAAAAAATAAATGTGTGTATATGTATGTATATGCATATATATAAACTGTGGTAGGCTGCATATAACCTGAACTTTTCCATTTTAACCATTTGTAAGTGTATAATTTTGTGGCATTAGGTAGATGCACTTTTTGTGCAACCATCCCTACCCATCAGCTCTGGAACTTTTTTTGACATTTTCCAGCTGACACTCTGTTAACTCTTCATTCTCCCTCCTGCAGCCCCTAGTGAAACCACTATTCTACTTTCTGTCTCTGAATTTGACTACTGTAATTACCACATATAAGTAGAATCATACAATATTTGTCCTTAGGTAACTGCCTTATTTCCCTTAGCATAATATTCTCAAGGTTGTCCATCTTGGAGTATGTCAGAGTTGCTTTCGTTTTTAAGGCTGAATAATATTCCAGTGTACGTATATACCAAATTTTGTTCATTCTATGGATATGTCAGATTCAGAAGCTGTTTGTGAATTTTTAGGTTAATATGATTGTCAACTATTAATTTCTAGATTTGTTTAGCTGTTACTTTTCTGGGTAGTATTTTACTAGATAAGTTAATCTAGTCCATCTATGGATGGACACTGGTATTGCTTCCAGCTTTTAACAGTTGTGACTAATGCTGAACATGTGTGTAGAAATATCTGAGTCCCTGCTTTCACGTCTTTTGGGTATATATGTTCAAGTGGAATTTTTGGTCGTATTACAGATTTTTTTGGTAAGAGATTGGGTGTCGCTCCGTCACCTCTTTTTTTTTTTTTTTTTTTGATACAGGATCTCACTCCTGTTGCGCTGGCTGGAGTGCAGTGGCATAATCACAGCTCACTGCAGCCTTGACCTCCTGGGCTCAGATGATCCTGCCATCTCAGCCTCTTGAGTAGCCTGGCTACAGGCATGCACAACCACTCCTGGCTCATTTTTTGTATTTTTAGTAGAGATGGGGGTTTCACCGTGTTGCCCAGGCTGATCTTGAACTCCTGGACTAAAGCAGTCTGTCTGTCTCAGCCTCCCAAAGTGCTGGGATTACAGATGTGAGCCACTGTGCCTGGCTGGGACATTATAATTCTACGTTTAATTTTTTGAAAGAATTACCATACTGTTTTCCACAGGGGCTGTACAATTTTACATTCCCACCAGGAACTCACAAGTATTCTGGTTCTTCCACATCCTCGGTAACAGTTATTCTGTGTTTTTAAAAAATTATAGCCATCCTAATGTGTAGGAATTACTCATTATATTTATAATTTATAATTCTGTATCTATAGTTTTGTTTGTTTGAGACAGCATCTTGCTATTGCCTAGGTTAGAGTGCAGTGATGTGATTAGGCTCGCTGTAGCCTTGACCTTGACCTCCTGGGCTCAAGCAATCCTACCGCCTCAGCCTCCCAAGAAGCCGCGGCTACAGGTGTGTGCCACCACACTTCTAATATTTTTATATTTTGTAGAAATGTTGCTCCTTATGTTGCCCAGGCTGGTCTTGAAGTCCTGGGCTCAGATGATCCTCCCATCTCAGCCTCCCAAAGTGCTGGGATTACAAGGTGTCAGCCACCATGCCAGTGAGCCACTGTGCCCAGCTCGATATGTGTTTTTTTTGTTTTTGTTTTTTTTTTTTTTTTTTAAACATAAGACTAATCGCGGCACTTTGGGAGGCTGAGGCGGGTGGATCACTTGAGGTCAGGAATTCGAGACCAGCCTGACCAACATGGTGAAACCCCATCTCTACTAAAAATACAAAAATTAGCTGGGTGTGGTGGTGAGCGCCTATACCCCCAGCAGCTCAGTTGGCTGAAGCAAGAGAAACTCTTGAACCCAGGAAGTGGAGGTTGCAGTGAGCCGAGATCACACTACTGCACTCCAGCCTGAGTGACAGAGTGAGGCTCCGTCTCAAAAAAAAAAAAAAGAGTCTAAGATCCTTTGCCTTTCTTTTTTTTTTTTTTAAAGACAGAGTCTCTCTCTATCACCCAGGCTTGTGTGCAGTGGCGTGATCTTGGCTCACTGCAACCTCTGCTGCCCAGGTTCAAGCGATTCTCCTGCCTCAGCCTCCCGAGTAGCTGGGATTACAGGTGCATGCCACCATGCCCTGTGCTGGGATTACAGGCGTGAGCCACCGCACCTGGCCGATCTTTTGCCTTTCTACTTTATCTTCAGTGCTCCAAAAGAAGCAGCCCTGAAGGGGAACTCCTATTGAGATTGTGATAAAGGATAGTATTTTCTCCTTTACTGACAATAGGGAAATAAGAGAATAAGCTGAGATGGGAGGATCACCTGAGCCCAGGATTTCAAGACCAGCCTGGGCAACATAAGGAGCAACATTTCTACAAAATATAAAAATATTAGAAGTGTGGTGGCACACACCTGTAGCCACGGCTTCTTGGGAGGCTGAGGCGGTAGGATTGCTTGAGCCCAGGAGGTCAAGGTCAAGGCTACAGTGAGCCTAATCACATCACTGCACTCTAACCTAGGCAATAGCAAGATGCTGTCTCAAACAAAACTATAGATACAGAATTATAAATTATAATGAGTAATTCCTACACATTAGGATGGCTATAATTTTTTAAAAACACAGAGTAACTGTTACCAAGGATGTGGAAGACCCAGAATACTTGTGAGTTCCTGGTGGGAATGTAAAATTGTACAGCCCCTGTGGAAAACAGTATGGTAATTCTTTCAAAAAATTAAACATAGAATTATAATGTCCCAGCCAGGCACGGTGGCTCACATCTGTAATCCCAGCACTTTGGGAGGCCGAGACGGACAGATTGCTTTAGTCCAGGAGAATAAGAAACAATCTTGGCTGGGCACAGTGGCTCACACCTGTAATCTCAGCACTTTGGGAGGCCCAGGCGGGTGGATCACCTGAGGTCGGGAGTGCGAGACTAGCCTGACCAACATGGAGAAACCCTGTCTCTACTAAAAATACAAAAAGTTAGCTGGACGTGGTAGTGCATGCCTGTAATCCGAGCTACTTGGGAGGCTGAGACAGGAGAATCGCTTGAACCCAGGAGGAAGAGGTTGCGGTGAGCTGAGATCACACCATTGCACTCCAGCCTGGGCAACAAGAGCGAAACTCCATCTCAAAAAGAAAAAAAAAAACAATCTTGCTGGGCATGGTGGCTCACCCTTGTAATCCCAGCAGTTTGGGAGGCCAAGGTGTGTGGATCACAAGGTCAAGAGATCGAGACTATCCTGGCCAACATGGTGAAACCCTGTCTCTACTAAAAATACAGAAATTAGCTGGGTGTGGTGGCTCACGCCTGTAGTCCCAGTGACTCGGGAGGCTGAGGCAGGAGAATCACTTCAGCCTGGGAGGCAGAGGTTGCAGTGAGCCGAGATTGGGCCACTGCACTCCACCCCGTCTCAGAAACAAACAAACAAACAAGAAAGAAACAATCTTGGTTTGTTCATGAAAGAATCTTGATTTGTTTGTGTCCTACTCTTAATTTTAATACCTTGTTAAGGAATAATTGACAGTGGATTGAAGTTTGGAAAGTCTCCAGAGAGGGAATAAAACCTCAGAATCTCCTGAGAGAATCTAGAAAAACATTGTTAAGTATATCAAACTGCAATAATCCCTGTGGGAATTCTGTAGTTTCAGTGTAGTGAAGATGGCTAATGAATTAGACTCAAAAAGAGAATGCCACATTTAGATTACTCTTCTAATGTTTCTTTGCATAAACTTTGGTTCCAGTGAGTTCATAACTGTGGTGGTGTTTTGCAAACAAAGGGAAGCCTGAAGATATTTTCAGTATATTCAAGTGTTCTTTATTTTCTTTAAGAAAAGGTTATTCTGCTTGATGATTTATGTATCACATATCATGGATGGTTAATGCATAGTATGTTATGTCATATTTCATACTTTCATTACTTGGAAATTTTTAATTTATTTTAAAATGTCAGACTCTTATATTTGAGGTTCAAAAGTTGAGAATTTTTAGGTTAATAAAATGATTGTCAACTGTCAGTTTCTAGATTTGTTCAGGTGTCATTTTTCTGGGTAATATTTTGCTATATAAAAGTTAATCAGTTTACTTGAAGTGAAAATTTTTGTTCTGTATATGTTTACTGTGGCTTCCATCAACCTGTTTTAGTTAAAAAATAAGACTTAACTTTAGCTGGATAGTCTGGGTGACAGAGCGAGATCCTGTCTCAAAAAAAAAAAAAACAACGTGTTTTCAGGTTCATCTTCGCTTGGGGAATCATATCACATTAAGAATAAATTGTTGGGAATCAAAGTTGGTACAAAGAAACTTCCAGAAGAGTAACTCCAACATTGCTATGTTTGATATCTTCCAGAAACATATTTGCACTTACAAACCAGTATGTGTCCCCTACATACATGTTCTTTCCCCATTTTAAAATGTAAATAGTAGCACACTGTACATACTGCTCTGTATCTTTTTTCTATTAAATAGTATATTCTAAAGATTTTTCCATAACAAGACTATGAGAACTTCCTTAGCCCTTGGAAATGTGGCTTGTATAATTTTTTTTTTTTTTTTTTTTGAGACAGCCTTACTCTGTCGTCCAGGTTTGAGTGCAGGGGTGTGATCTCGGCTCATTGCAACCTCCGCCTCCCGGGTTCAAGCGATTGTCTTGCCTCAGCCTCTTGAGTAGCTGGGATTACAGGTGTGCACCACCACGCCTGGGTAATTTTTGTATTTTTAGTAGAGACTGGGTTTCTTCAAATTGGTCAGGCTGGTCTCGAACTCCTGACCTTGTGATCTGCCTGCCTCAGCCTCTTAAAGTGCTGGGATTATAGGCACGAGCCGCTGCGCCCAGCCTATAATTTTCTTTTTCCAGTTTGTTGTTTGTCTTTTGACTTTGGTTATGTTATTTTGCCATGCAGAAATATTTAGCTTTTTACCTGATGTAATTTATGAATCTTTTTAAGGCTTCTGGATTTTTGACGTATCATTAGAAAGATCTTCTTCCTTCGAAGTTTGTAAAAGATTTCCTTATGTTGTTTTGCAGATCTTTGTAGTGTTTTATTTATTGTTTTATTTATTTTTTTGAGACAGAGTCTCACTCTTTTGCCGAGGCCGGAGTGCAGTGGCACTATCTCGGTTCACTGCAAACTCCGCCTCCTGGGTTCATGCCATTCTCCTGCCTCAGCCTCCCGAGTAGCTGGGACTACAGGCGCCCGCCACCACGCCCGGCTAATTTTTTGTATTTTTAGTAGACACGGGGTTTCACCATGTTAGCCAGGATGGTCTCGATCTCCTGACCTCGTGATCCGCCCGCCTCAGCCTCCCAAAGTGCTGGGATTACAGGCGTGAGCCACCACGCCCGGCCTGTAGTGTTTTATTTTTTAACATATAAATCCTTGATCTATTTGGAGTTTGTTATGGTTTATGAGTTATGGTTCCAAATTTATCTCTTTCCAAATGGCTACATTGGTTGTCCCAACACTTACTATTATTACTATCATTTGAGACGGAGTCTCACTCTGTCGCCCAGGCTGGAGTGCAGTGGTGCAATCTCGGCTCACTGCAACCTATGCCTCCTGGGTTCAAGCAGTTCTCCTGCCTCAGCCTCCTGAGTAGCTGGGATTAGAGACACACGCCATCATGCCCAGCTAATTTTTGTATTTTTAGTAGAGACAGGCTTTCCTCATGTTGGTCAGGCTGGTCTCGAACTCCTAACCTCAGGTGATCGGCCTGCTCTGGCCTCCCAAAGTGCTGGGGATTACAGGCGTGAGCCACCGAGCCCGGCCTCAACACTATTATTAAGGAGTCCTTCTTTACTTCTCTGATTTGAGAGGCTGTTTTGTCATACACTGAATTTCTTTATGTACTTGGTTCTAGTCTGGTTTTCCTTTTAGTATCGATGATGTTTCTGTTTATTTACATTTTGTTTGTTTATTTATTTTTAAGAGTGTGAGTCTTGTCTTTTTTTAACCAGGCTGTGGTGCAGTGGTGTGATCATAGCTCACTGTAACCTTGAACTCCTGGGGATCAAGCTATCTTCCTGTCCCAGCCTGGCAAATCGTTAGGATTACAGGTGTGAGCCATGGCACCTGGCCACCATGATACAGTTTTAAGTATTTTGTTTTATAGGTAGGACTAATCCATTCTCCTAACTTGTATTTTAGTGTGCTCCCTGTACTTTTGCCTATTAATTTATAAACAATGTAATTTCAGTGAAAATAAATTTTTTTTTCTAGAATGTGGCTGATTATAAAGTTTGTATATTGTTCATCTTTATCTGTGGTTGAATTTGGAGCCTAATTTGATGATGACTACTTTGAGAGGCTTTGACTTTAGTTTTCCAGGAGTTAGGGTATGTTACTGACACCTTTCCTGGGGTCTCTATTTTGCCCCTAGTGCATGACTTGATGCACTTACCCACTGTATTATTGTGCCTATTTGGGTCAGCGCTTTTTATTCTTTTCTTTTGGTCCTGTTGGAGCTTTTTCTTACTCCTATGAGGCAGCAGTGTAAGAAACATATTTTATGCTGGTTTGAGTTATTTTGTTGTAATAGAAGATCTTCACAGTATTTAGCCTAGCATATTGCTAGAAGTAGATATCCCCTGATTGTTTTATAAGAAATAATGTTCATTATTTTGTTTTTACTTTTGAGACAGAGTCTCACTCTGTCATACAGGCTGGAGTGCAGTGGTGCAATCTTGGCTCACTGCAATCTCCGCCTTCTGACGTTGAAGTGATTCTTGTGCCTCAGCCTCCTGAGTAGCTGGGATTACAGGTGAATGCCACCATGTCTGGCTAATTTTTGTATTTTTAGTAGAGATGGGGTTTTGCCATGTTGGCTAGGCTGGTCTCGAACTCCTGGCCTCAAGTGATCTGCCTGCTTTGACCTCCAAAGTGCTAGGATTATAGGCATGAGCCACCATGCTTGGACTCATTAATTTTATAGCAGATTTTCTTGTTTTCTTTTTTCCTCCCAAGTGGAAAGAAAAACTTTCTTGTAATTTTTCTCTAAAAATTTATGTTTGGCTTTGATGCAGTTACATGTGGTGTCTGCCATTTCATAAGCTGTCAGAATGGTAATTCATTTTTCTACAGCAGTATTTTAGAAAGTGAACGTAGAGATGGAAGTCACAATATTTACTTGTATTTATCACACAGTAACTTAAAAGGAGATGGAGCAATGGTACATTTCTTTCCAGCATTTAAAGAAAATTCCATTTTTGGAGTTATATAATATGTGATTGTAGTTCATTTAGTATACTTAGCCAAAAAAAAAAAAGTCAAGTATACAAGCTTGCAATAAAAAATTCTACTATATTAGGAAGTCAGAGTTTAGGAGGTACACAAAGGCATTTTGACAAAATGCACAAATGGTGGATACATAACCTTTTTTAAGAGACAGGGTCTTCTTTCAAAGAGGCAGTCTGTTGCCCAAGGCTGTGCAGTGGCATGATCATGGTTCACAGCAGTCTTGGCCCCCATGGGCTTAGGTGATCCTCCCATCTCAGCTTCCGGAATCACTAGGACCACAGGCGTGTGCCACCGCACTTGGCTAATTTTATTTTATTTTTTGTAGAGATAGTGTCTTGTTGTGTTGCCCAGGCTGTTCTCGAACTCCTGTGCTGAATCGATCCTCGTGCCTTGTCCTCCCAACATGCTGGGATTACAGGCGTGAGCCACTGCATTCGGTCATATCATTATACCATGTCTCACTATTATGATGACCAGATTACATATTAGTCAAATAGCACTGAAATTTGGTGCTTTGTTGACTAACATTTTTGTCATTGGATAGTTTATTTGATGTTACTTTAGACTAGATGAGTGGATTTCATGAGCACAATGAATTACAAGTAAAATTTATAGCCATAATTATAATTTCCAGTCCAAAAATGGTTTTCTGTTTAGAAAAGAAAATTCTATGCTATTTTAATAGATTTGAGAAGCAGTTCATTGAAGAAATAATTTTGAATTTCAGTGAAGCGTTTTTTGAGATGGAGTTTCGCTCTTGTTGGCCTGGCTGGAGTGCCATGGTGTGATCTCGGCACACCACAACCTCCACCTCCTGGGTTCAAGCGATTCTCCTGCCTCAGCCTCCTGCGTAGCTGGCATTACAGGCACGCACCACCATGTCTGGCTAATTTTGTATTTTTAATAGACAGGGTTTCTCCATGTTGGTCAGGCTCATTTCAAACTCCTGACCTCAGGTGATCTGCCCGCCTTGGCCTCCCAAAGTGCTGGGATTACAGGCGTGAGCCGCTGCGCCCGGCCTAAGTGATTTTTTTGGAGAATTATTATTACTTTTTAAATAAAATTTGATAAATATTTTTCTTTTTTATAGAAACAGTCTGGCTATGTTGGCCAGACTGGTCTTGAACTCCTGGGGTCAAACGATCCTCCTGCCTCAGCCTCTCAAAGTGCTAGGATTACAGGTGTGAGCCACCATACCCGGCTGAGAATTATTAAAACCCACATGAATCCAAGTGTTAGACTTAAAGCCTGTCCTGGAATTTAAAATTTTATAATGCTATATAACTGGTAGATTAATGTCGTTTCTTTTTCTTTTCTTTTTTTTTTTTTTGAGATGGAGTCTCAGTCCATTGCCCAGGCAGTTCAGTGGCATAATCTTGGCCACACTGCAACCTCTACCTCCCAGGTTCAAGCAGTTCTCCCACCTCAGCCTCCCAGGTAGCTGGTACTACAGGCACACACCACCATGCCCGGCTAATTTTTGTATTTTTAGTAGAGACAGGGTTTTGCTGTGTTGGCCAGGCTAATCTCGAACTCCTAACCTCAGGTGATCCACCCACTTCGGCCTCCCAAAGTGCTAGGGTTACAGGCGTGAGCCACTGTGCCCAGCCTAATGTTTCTTAAATAAGAAAAATGGATAGTAATAGTGCCTCAGTTCTTGCTCAGTAGAGATTATTTGCCTGGCAGTTTTTAAAGTGCTACAAACAAGTTCCAATTATTTTGAAATAGAGTTGTTGGAAAAAATTGGTTTGACATTACTTAGGTTTTGGATTTTTTTCCTTTGTATTTGTTAGATAATAATAGTGTGTTAACATATACACCATGGAATACTATGCAGCCATGAAAAAGGATGAGTTCATGTCATTTGTAGGGACATAGATGAAGCTGGAAACCATCATTCTGAGCAAACTATTGCAAGGGCAGAATACCAAATGCCGCATGTTCTCACTCATAGGTGGGAATTGAACAATGAGAACACTTGGCCACAGGGTGGGAAACATCACACATCGGGGCCTGTCATGGGGTGGGGGCAGGGGGGAGGGATAGCATTAGGAGATATACCTAATATAAATGACGAGTTAACGGGTGCAGCACACTAACATGGCACATGGATACATATGTAACAAACCTGCACGTTTTGCACATGTACCCTAGAACTTAAAGTATAATAAAAAAAAATAATAATAATAGTGTATTAGGTTTTCTAGATAATAATAGTTCCTTTAAATTATACCCTATTTTAAGTTAGCCCAGTTTTCTATAAATGTATATATTTTAAATTGAGATTTAATTCAAATATCATAAAATTTATCCTTTTAAAATGTACAGTTCAGTGTTTTTATTTTTATTTTTTTATTTTTTTATTTTTTTTTGAGACGGAGTCTCACTCGTCGCCCAGGCTGGAGTTCAGTGACACGATCTCAGTTCACTGCAAGCTCCGCCTCCCGGGTTCACGCCATTCTCCTGCCTCAGCCTCTCCAAGTAGCTGGGACTACAGGTGCCCGCCACCACGCCCGGCTAATTTTTTTTTTTTGTATTTTTAGTAGAGACGGGGTTTCACCGTGGTCTCGATCTCCTGACCTCGTGATCCGCCCGCCTCAGCCTCCCAAAGTGCTGGGATTACAAGCGTGAGCCACCGCGCCCGGCCTGTTCAGTGTTTTTAGTATATTCAGTATATTAAGTGTATACAGAGTTATGAAACCATTATTAATAATTTTAAACATTGTCATCTTAATAAACATTTTCATCTTAAATTTGTATCTTTAGTGTGCCTTTTACACTTAACCGTTCAAAAGGACTAATATTTTGATTTATACTTTCACAAAGAAGGTTAAAGTTTTATATCACTTAACTTTGCCCATAATCTCTAGTGTAGAGTCACAACATTCTTTGATTTGTTTTTCCATGTGCTGTAAAAAAATAATTTTGCTATGACATGATAACTGCCATGGTAGAAATACATACAGAGTGTATATGTGAATCGCAGAATCATCGGAGAAGGTGGTGAGCAAGAGAATATGCAAAGAAGGGCTCATGCTTAAAATTAGGTGTTGATAACCTTGTTAGAATTTGCTGGAAAGAGAAAGGCTTTTAGGACAAAGTAAATAATAAAGGGAAAATGCACACTTAGGATGTCTCACAGGGTTTTCTCAGTTGTGCTGTAAAACAAGAATTTGACAGTTCTTTACTGTAGGTAAATACTAAGAAAATATAAATAAAGAGGCCGGGTGCGGTGGAAAAAAAACAAAAGGAATTGCGTGTCCATACTTATTTTTTCTTAGGATTTTTCTTTTTGTTGTTGTTGTTGTTTTTTGTTTTTTAAGTTTGTGGTCCTACTTTGTAGTAGTATTCCTCTTAGAGGAAAAATTAAAAGAAAACCGCTTTTTTGGACTATTTTTCTGTTTCAGAAATTTGGGTTTGCTTGTGGTAAGTACGGGCCCTGTCATTTATAGCTGTAATGGTGAATCTTTTTTTTTTTTTTTTTGAGACGGAGTTTCAGTTTTGTTGCCCAGGCTGGAGACAATGGTGTTATCTCAGCTCACTGCAACCTCTGCCTCCCGGGTTCAAGCAGTTCTCCTGCCTCAGCCTCCCGAGTAGCTGGGATTACAGTTGTGCGCCACCATGCCTGGCTAATTTTTGTATTTTTAGTAGAGACGTGGTTTCACCATGTTGGTCAGGCTGGTCTTGAACTCCCGACCTCAGATGATCTGCCTGCCTTGGCCTCCCAAAGTGCTGGGATTACAGGCCTGAGCCACCGCGCCCAGCCAGTAAATACTAACAAAGTCAGATAAGTACCTGACTTTTATTTTACAAATATGTGCATAATTAATAGTGAACTACCCTGGTCTTCATGAGAGATTGAAAGTCAAGCTATATAATATTGGGGCAGATTCGTAGAGCTTCTTTATCTTACAGAACTGCAACAGCAGGTGGCATTAGAGATCAGGTTTAAGGGTGAGTTGCAACATATTTTTAATAGTTGCCACTATTAGGAAGGGAAGTAACATATTGGGGATTCAGGGTGCAACTGGCAAAGCTCAGCTTGACCCTTGGGTGTTGCTGATCTGTTAGAAGATTCTCCGTATGTGTATATATTTTTTAAGCTAACCACTAAAAAATATAGCAATTAAGAATTACCTTCCAAGAAGAAAGGGAAAATAATGTTTTATGTCTAATACCTACCTTTCCATATCCCAAACTAAACAGTAGAAAAATAAGAGGGTGTCATCCAGGGCCTACTTAATAACCTTTACCTTTTCTTTACAAATGAATGTCATTTTGCACCAGCAAAGGCATTATGTCAAGAGTTATGGGCTGGACATGGTGGCTCACACCTGTAATCCTAGCACTTAGGGAGGCCGGGGTGGGTGGGTCACTTGAGCTCAGGAGTTCAAGACCAGTCTGGCAACATGGTGAAACCCCCTTGTACAAAAAATACAAATGTTAGCCAGGCATGGTGGCTTATACCTGTTGTCCCAGCTACTCAGGATGCTGAGGCAGGAGGATCACTTGAGCACAGGAGGTCGAGGCTGCAGTAAGTTGTGTTCATGCCACTGCACTCCAGCCTGGGTGACAGAGAGATGGAGTGGAATATATGATTGGGTAAGGACTTACCAGGGAAGAGGGTGGTAGTTTACGTATTAACTGTGGCTTCCCTGGAACTGCTTAATGTAAATACGGATCTTTCTATAATCTGGATTATGGCATACTAATGCTTTAGTTTCTCTAAAATCTATGACCTAAATTGAGAGAATACTGATTATCAATAGAAGGTAATGTCAACAAAGATGTCAGAAATTATACATATTATTAAGGTGAAATTGTAACCAGAACTCACTTTTGAAACAAAACAGGTACTGAACTAGTGTTTATTTTTTAACAGCCAAGTCCTAATTTACTATGTATATTTTACTTTTATTTTTGGAAAACATACCAAAGTCAAGTATACAAGCTTGCAATAAAAAGTTCTACTATATTAGGAAGTCAGAGTTTAGGAGGTACACAAAGGCATTTTGACAAAAATGCACAGATGGTAGATACATACACTAGAATATTTTAGCTATATTGAGTGTGAAGCTACATTGAATTACTAACATCTGAGGATATATATGAAGGCATAAAAATGATCCTAACATCTTTCTGTAGGATTTGATAGTAACTCTCACAGTAAAAACAGTGAAACAAAATGGCACCTGCTTCTCAGCCTCACTTTTTCATTTCTTAGCAAAATTACTGAGTGTGATTATTGTGTAGTTCCTTGCCTAGTCTTTGATTTTACGGGCTGGGGGCTCCAAAAGATTGCTGAGGCGATCAAAAGCAGATGCTGAAAATTATAAGCCAAGGCAGGGGAGCTTGGTAACCTTTCTTTCTAAGCGTTTGTTGATTATAACGGTTAGGGCAATTATGAAGGTTAGGAATTATGAAATGTGGAAATTCTCCTAAGCATACTTGGTAACTCTTAAAAATTCTATTTGTCTCAACCTCGATAACTAAAATTACCTAAGATAAATGAGAAAAATTTAAAAAGCAAATTTAATCACTAAATTTCTAAATAAAAAGCAAAAAGGATAAAAAAGTTTCACTGTGCAATAGAGAAAGGAAGGAGGATGAGGGAATGGAAAGACTTAGCTTAGACATCCCCCAATTCTGTGAAATGTTCCCTGAACCTTTCCAGGAGGTTACTCTATCCTCTGTGTTTCCATTGCATATATTTCTGTTTTTAACATATAGCACACTGTATAATAATTATTAATTGATTTCTCTATTTCTTTGGCTCCTTCAGTGTCAGGGTGATCTTTTAAGTTTGTGCTTTTTATGAGCAACCCAGAAAATGCTTTAAAAACAGTTCAGTAAGACTGAAGATAAGATCTGTAAGCATAAAACAAATACCATCATCATTACCAAAAATACAATGCTTAAAATATAGCTTGAGAATATGAACATTTATTTCCTTATTCCTAAGATTTTGCTTTTAAATATACTGTCTGCTGGGCGCGATGGCTCATGCCTGTAATCCCAGCACTTTGGGAGGCCAGAGCAGGCGAATCACAAGATCAAGAGATCGAGACTATCCTGGCCAACATGGTGAAACCCCATTTCTACTAAAAATACAAAAAATTAGCTGGGCGTGGTGGTGCGTGCCTATAATCCCAGCTACTCGGAAGGCTGGGGCAGGAGAATTGCTTGAACCTGGGAGGCGGAGGTTGCAGTGAGCCAAGATCACACCATTGCACTCCAGCCCGGATGACAGTGTGAGACTCCGTCTCAAAAAAAAAAAAACAAAAAAAAAAACAAAAAAAACCTGTCATAACTGTATTACTCAAATATTTCCTCTTCTCTCATTTGCTAAAAATATATAGTAAAACTTTCATGCCTATTTAAAACAATCTCTAGGCCTGGTGCAGTGGCTCATGCCTGTAATCCCAGCACTTTGGGAGGTCGAGGCAGGCGGATCATGAGGTCAATAGATCGAGACCATCCTGGCCAACATGGTGAAACCCCGTTTCTACTAAAAATACAAAAGTTAGCTGAGCATAGTGGCATGTGCCTGTAGTCCCAGCTACTTGGGAGGCTGAGGCAGGAGAATCGCTTGAACGTGGGAGGTAGAGGTTGCAGTGAGCCGAGATTGTGCCACTGCGCTCCAGCCTGGTGGCAGAGCGAGACTGTCTCAAAAAAATGAATAAATAAAACAATCTGTAGATTGCTATTTTTAAGAAATTGCAGGTGCCAAGGTGGGCAGATCACCCACGGTCAGGAGTTCAAGACCAGCCTAGTCAACATGGCAAAACCCGGTCTCTACTAAAAATATAAAAATTAGCCAGGAATGGTGACACCCACCTGTAGTCCCAGCTACTTGGGAGGATGAAGCACAATAATCACTTGAAACCGGGAGGTGGAGATTGCAGTGAGCTGAGATTATGCTACCGCACTCCAGCCTTGTGACAGAGCAAAACTCTGTCTCAAAAAAAAAAAACAAAAAACAAAAAAACATTTATTTTATAAAAGGTCAAACAAAGTCTTCCCTTTAAGTATTTTATTTTATTTTTATTTTTTATTTTTATTTATTGATTTAGTTTTTGAGACAGAGTCTTGCTCTGTCATCCAAGCTGGAGTGCAGTGGCGCAATCTCGGCTCACCGCAACCTCTGCCTCCTAAGTTAAAGCAATTCTTCTGCCTGAGCCTCCCAAGTAGCTGGGATTACAGGCACCTGCCACCACGCCCAGCTAATTTTTGTATTTTAAGTAGAGATGGAGTTTCACCATGTTAGCCAGGCTGGTCTTGAACTCCTGGCCTCGAGTGATCACCTGCCTCGGCTTTCCAAAGTGCTGGGATTACAGGCGTGAGCCACCACGCCCGGCCTTAAGTATTTTATTATGGCACATAGTGATAAGTGAAGCTGTCTATAGTATCTCCATTTAAAAACATCTGAAAGTCAGCTGGGCATGGTAGATGAGTTGAGGCCACTAGTTTGAGACCAGCCTGGCAAACATGGCGAAACCCTGTCTCTACTAAAAATACAAAAATTAGCTGGGCACGGTGGCATGCACCTGTAGTCCCAGCTGCTCAGAAGGCTGAAGCAGGAAAATCGCTTGAACTCAAGAGGTGGAGGTTGCAGTGAGCTGAGATCATGCCACTGCACTCTAGCCTGGGTGATAGAGGGAGACAATATATAGTAAATAATTAAGAACATCTGAAAGTAATCTTAGTTTAAGAAAACATTTTGAAGTTGGGCATGGTGGCTTAGGCTTGTAATCCCAGTTACTCAGAAGACCGAGGCAGGAAGATTGCTTGAGGCCAGGAGTTCAAATCCAGCCTTGGCAACATAATGAGACCCCATTTCTGATTTTAAAAATGAGGAAGAAAGACAAAACATTTTTAGATGTCAAACACCTTTTGAAAGAGTTTACCACATCTTAATGACTTACCCTGAATAGGTGGTACCATATGAACCCAAGTCAAACAATTTTATTATTAGTAATATGGGGTATTGTGTTTTTCCAATTGCCTTTTGTTTTGTTTTTATTTTTTAAACCAATTCTTTGTGTTTAGGCTCCTTAGCTCTTTTTTTTTTTTTTTAATATAGTTTCTTTTTATTTAGAGACAGAGTCTCATTCTGTCGCCCAGGCTGGAGTGCAGTGGTGCAATAACAGCTCATTGCAACCTCTGCCTCCCAGGTTCAAACGATTCTCATGCCTCAGTCTCCTGAGTAGCTGAGATTACAGGCCTGTGCCACCATGTTCGGCTAATTTTTTATTTTTAGTAGAGACAAGGTTTCGCCATGTTGACCAGGTTGGTATCAAACTCCTGGCCTCAAGTGATCTGCATGCCTCGGCCTCCCAAAATGCTGGGATTACAGGTCTGAGACAACACGCCCTGTCTAGGCTCCTTAGCTCTTACCAGAGAATTTGAGACTTGTTAATAGGAGAAGATAGGCACATTCTGTCATCTTACCTGTGCCCCATGGGCTGGGTGCCATCTCAGAGTGCTTTTTCTTTTTTCCCTTATGCCTATTTATGAAGAGGTCCAGAATGCATGTCTACATTATTTGACTGCTATGTTTTCACTTCCATGTTGTTGTTGACAAATGCTATTCAAGCAAGAAGACCTGATTGTATATAGGTATCTCTAAGTCTTGCTATGATGGATTCTGTTGTCTTACCTTCATCTTGATTGTTTACTTTAAAAGCTGCTTGAGCTAGAGGTATTTTTATGGTAGAGAAGAGAACAGTTGGCACAGAGCCCAGCTTCTCCATGGCAGCAGCAATTATGCAAATTATCCTGGATCTTTACATTTCAGTAAAACCTTTTTTCCCCCTTTACATACACAAAATAGACAGCAAAGGGGCTGTGATCTGTCCTAAAGCCTTGGAGATAAAACAGGGTGTCACTGTTTTCTCAAAATAACTTCTATTATGGAAGCATGAGCTCCCTTAAATGGAAGGGCAAAGCAAATCCCTGCCGTTGGGCTCTGCAGCCTCTGCTATAAATGTGCCAGGAAGATTAAAACTACCATAATTAGTTTAATCAGGTTCATCCTCAATTCTTGCTTTCATTATGTAGTAGGAACTTCTCTAATCAATACTGCATTTGGCTGATTGAAGAGTTCACTTTCATAGCTAGGATATCTGCTGGAGTCTGTATTGTGGTTTGTTTTAATGGTGTACATAATGGTGAATGTGAATGTTTCTCATTTCATTGTTGATCTTGCTAATGGAAAAAAAATCATTATTGAACCAAATTGTTAGAAGGTATATCTTCTTTAGTCCCAGAGAATTAAGCCTAAATATCATTACTTTGGCTCACTAATTAATATACTGCTTCTTATGGTTGTCTGCTCATATCTTTGATTTCATTTTAATGATTGTAAATCACTCCAGAGATCCTCACATACGGCTGCTCAATAATTACACGTTACTAATTAATTCTGAGATACAGCTGTATGGAAATGAATGAAAGCTTTTTGAGAGACATCAGAATTAAAGGTCCTATATGATAAAATGACAAAATCTGGAACTTTTATGAAAATTCATTAATAGGAAGACAAGATGAAACTTAATGATGAAAGAAAAGTTTCCTCTCTGACCTCACTTTGTGAGTCAAAATCACTGAGTACGTAGTTCAAAATTGTACCTCTTTCATAACTAGTTAGATAGGGATAGGGAGAAATCCTGTGGGAAAGACTGTAGATGAAGTCAGATATGTGCTATTGCAGTGGTTTTTCATGTTCGGAATAAAAGAGGTGTTAAAAAGACCCTGAAGACTTTGTCCTCTGCCACTGGGACAAATTGGCACCTTATGTCTATTCCTTAAATTATATAGCATGAAGAACTTCTTGGCTAGTGGAAGTTTACATCACATGATGATTTCTATATTAGTATTGCCATTATTTTATCATAATTTATTTAAGAAATTATACTAGTAACGTGTTTTGGCTTACTCTTGATCCTATGAGGGCCATATAATGAGGATAGAATTTGGGCTTCATTGTGGAATATAAAATTCAAGTTCAGCATCTAATGGTTTTGTAATTTAAGAAAAGCCCATTGTGGTCTGCTTTTGAAAAGAAAATATTTGGTGACTTTCTATTAAAATGCATCCTTGACCTATATGTTTAATTTTCTTTAATATTTCTGTTTAGCATTTTTTTTTTTTTTTTACTCCTGTTCTCAGATGTTTTGATTCTCTTTTGATTATATGCCACAAACTGAAGCATTGTACTTTTCTTGAAAGTGTTTTCTGGGCCAGGCGCAGTGGCTGATGCCAAGGAGTTCAAGACTAGCCTGGGCAACATAGAGAGACCCTGTCTCTACAAAACATTTTTAAAAATTAGCCAGGCTGGCCGGGCACAGTGGCTCATGCCTATAATCCCCAGCACTTTGGGAGGCTGAGGTGTGCGGATTACCTGAGTTCGGGAGTTCAAGACCAGCCTGGCCAACATGGAGAAACCCCATTTCTACTAAAACTACAAAATTAGCCCGGCGTGGTGGCACACGCCTGTAATCCCAGCTACTTGGGAGGCTGAGGGAGGAGAATTGCTTAAACCCAGGAGGCGGAGGTTGCGGTGAGCCGAGATCACGCCATTGCACTCCAGCATGGGCAACAAAAGCGAAACTCTGTCTCAAAAAACAAAAAAACAAAAAAACTAGCCATGCATGGTGGTGTGTGCCTGTAGTCCCATCTTCTCAGGAGGCTGAGGCAACATTAAGTACATTTACATTGTTTGCAGCCCTCACCATCCGTTCTTCTCTACAATTTTTTTTCAATCTTCTGCAACTGAAATTGTGTATCTGTTAAACAGTGACTCTCCTGTTACCCCTCCCAGAAGCCCCTGGCAACCACTATTCTGTTTTCTGTCTTTATGAATTTGACTGTTCTGGTTACCTCATTCGTAAGTGGAATCATGCAATATTTGCTGGTGACTGGCTTGTTTCACTTAGCATAATATCTTTAAAGTTTATCCATGTTTTAGCATTCGTTAGAATTTTCTTCTTTTGGCCAGGCGTGGTGGCTCATGCCCGTAACCCCAGCACTTTGGGAGGCCGAGGCAGGTGAATCCCAAGGTCAGGAGATCGAGACCATCCTGGCTAACACGGTGAAACCCCGTCTCTACTAAAAACACAAAAAAAATTAGCCATGAGTGGTGGCAGGCGCCTGTAGTCCCAGCTACTCAGGAGGCTGAGGCAGGAGAATGGCATGAACCCGGGAGGTGGAACTTGCAGTGAGCCGAGATCGTGCCACGGCACTTCCAGCCTGGGTGACAGAGTGAGACTCCGTCTCAAAAAAAAAAAATAATAATAATTTTCTTCCTTTATGGCTGAATAATATTCCATTGTGTGTACATTTGACCCTTTAACAATGCTGAAGTTATGGGCACCAACTCCACACACAGTTGAAAATCCAAGTATAACTTTTGACTCCCCCAGAACTTAACTGCTAATAGTCTACTGTTGACCGGAAGCCTTAACGATAACATAGCCTGTTAACACTATTTAATATGTTATATGTATTATGTACTATATTCTTATAGTAAAGTAAGTTCGAGAATAGAAAATTATATATTTACATTGTTCATTAAGTGGAAGTTGATAAGGTTGTCATCCTCATCGTCTTCATTTTGAATAGGCCAAGGAGGAAGAGTAGGGGTTGGTCTTGCTGTCTAAGGGGTAGCAGAGGTGGAAGAAAATCTCTATATGCTATGAAGCCTGCACAGTTCAAACTTTTGTTGTTCAAGAGTCAGTTGTATATACCATATTTCATTTATTCATCCATTGATGGACTGTGAAGCGGCCTGCTTTTGGCTGTTGTGACTAACTAATGCTTCCATGAACATGGATTTACAAATACCTGTTCCAGTTCCTGCTTTCACTTCTTCTGGGTATCTGCAAATTTAAGAATCAAAATTTTAAACAAATCAAATTGGCACTAGATAGGTTACTTGTAAGGTTTATATGGAAAAATAAGCAAGAGTAGCCAAAACTTTTCTGAAAAGAACAATAACTAGAAATCAGGCTTATTAGATAATAAAACAAAAATTAAAAGGGTTAGAATATTGTGGTTGTGGTGCATGGGCACACGGAAAATCACTGATGCCGAATAGAAAATCTAATAATTGGCTGGGTGGGGTGGCTCACACCTGTAATCTCAGCACTTTGGGAGGCTGTGACGGGAGAATTGCCCAAGCCCAGGAGTTCGAGACCAGCCTGGGCAACGTAGTGAGACCCCCACACACAAAAATAAAAATAAAAAAAAATTAGCCAAGCATGATTGCACATGCTTGTGGCCCCAGCTACTCAGGAGGCTGAGGTGGAAGGATTGCTTGAGCCCAGGAGGTCAAGGCTACAATGAGCCACATTCTTGCCACTGAACTCCAGCCTGTGTGACAGAGCAAGGCCCCGTCTCAGAAAAAGGAAAAAGAAAAGAAAAACTAGTAGTAGACTCATGTATATGTGAGGATTTAGTACATGGGAAGTGTAGCATTTCAAGTCAGAGGATGAAAAATGGAATTATTCAGTCAATTCCATTAGAACTGGGTAGTTCTGTAGTAGATTTTATATTACCATACACACATACACACGTATACATATATATTAAACTTCACGAGTGCATGCCTTTTTTCTTTTTATGGCTATATTTACTTTGAGAAGACAAAGATGTCATTTTCCACATTCAAAAGAATCTACAATCTTGTGCTGCATAATCATGTTTGAATCAATGACAGATCACATTTTGGTGGTCCCATAAGAGTATAATGGAGCTGAAAAATTCTTGTCACCTACTGATGTCTTGATGATCCTGACCCTGTGTAGACTTAAGCTAATGTTCGTTTGTGTTTGTTTTTAACGAGAAAGTTGAAAAGGTAAAAATAAATTTAAAAATTTTTAAATAATTGTAAAGATACAAAGAAAAGATTTTGTACAGCTGTATGTTATGTTTGCATTTTAAGCTGTTACTACAGAAGAGTCAAAAAGTAAAAAAATTTAAAAGGTAATAAAGTAAAAAAGTAAGCTAAGGTTAATTTGTTTTATTTTATTTATTTATTTTTTTTTTATTGAGACAGAGTCTTGCTCTTGTCGCCCAGGCTGGAGTGCAATAGCACGATCTCGGCTCACTGCAGCCTCTGCCTCTTGAGTTCAAGTAATTCTCCTGCCTCAGCCTCCAGAGTAGCTGAGATTACAGGCTCCCGCCACCATGACCAGCTAATTTTTGCATTTTTAGTAGAAACGCGGTTTTGCCATGTTGTCCAGGCTGGTCTCAAACCCCTGACCTCAAGTGATCCGCTGGCCTCAGCCTCCCAAAATACTGGGATTACAGGCATGAGCTGCTGTGCCCAGCCAGATGAATTTATTATTGACGAAGGGAAATTTTTAAAAATTTAGTGTAGCTTAAGTGTTCAGTGTTTACAAAGTCAACAGTAGTGTACAGTAATGTCCTAGCCCTTCACATTCACTGAGCATTCACTGACTTGCCCGAGTGTCGTAGAGTCTTGCAAGCTCCATTCATGATAAGTACCCTATACAGGTGTACTTATATCTTCTATAAGTAGATTATCTTTTATACCTTATTTTTACCATACCTTTTCTATGTTTATATACAAAAATCCAATTTTTTTGCAGTGGCCTATAGTATTCAGTACAGTACCATGCTGTACAGTTTGGTAGCCTAGGAGCAATAGGTTATTCCATACAGCTTAGGTGTGTGGCAGGCTATATCATCTAGATTTGTGTAATTACACACTATGATCATACAATGACAAAAATCACATTTCTTAGAGACATTTCTTAGAATTTATCCCCATTGTTAGGTAACACACACCATACTTTGATTCTACTTCATCATCTAGCTGTCACCCCACTTCACTGTTTCCCTTGCTATTCTTTACTTACTTTTTAGATTTCTCTTTCCATTCTCTTTCAAACCCATTTCAACCAAGTTTTTGCTCCATAATGAAGGAACTGCTGTTGCATGATTACCAATGACTCCAATCCAACAAATAAATCTATGTTCTCATTTCTACTGGACTTGTCAGCAGCATTTGTCGCTCCTGGAAATATGTGCTTCATTTGGGTTCCAAGATACCACACATTCATTCTCTCTCTCTCTTTTTTTTCCTTCTTCTTTTCTGGCTTCTCAATCTTCCTGATCTTTAATGTTGCAATACCTTGGTGTTATCAGTCTTTAGTTTACTGTTCGGTTTACATTCACCCTCACTTGGTTATGTCCAGTCTCAAGCTTTTAAATGTCAATATGCTGTTGACTTCTAAATTTGAATCTTTCTTCTTAGGCTTCTCTACTTTGATGTTTAGTAGGTATTTCAGTTTTAACGTGTCTCAAACTAAACTCCTGATCATCATTTTCAGTCTTCCTCTTACTTTTACTGTATTTTTATACAGTAAAAATATATCACAGTCTTTGTTATCTGTCATCACTTCCACTGTTTCTACCTTCATCTGAGTCACTACCCTCAAGTCTAAGTCTTGTCACAGTAAGTATGTAGCTTGCCAACAAGGCTCTGAGCTTCTACCCTTGAAACTTTACCAAGAGAGTAGCTAGAGGGACCATTTGGAGATTCGAGATCATATCACTCCTCTGCTCAACGCCCCACCGTGCTTCCCCATTTCACTCAGAGTAAAATCTCAAGCCTTTAAAAACAGTTTACAACGGTCTCCATGATGTACCCCTCTCTGAGTACTTTTACCTCCGCCTCCTGGTTCAGGTGTTTTCTGCCTCAGCCTCCTGAGTAGTGGTTGCAGGAGACCACCAGCCAGTAATTTTTGTTTTTTATGTTGGTCAGGCTGGTCTCGAACTCCTGACCTCGTGATCTGCCCACCTCAGCCTCCCAAAGTGCTGGGATTACAGACGTGAGCCACTGTGCCCGGCCTCTGAGCACTTATTATTTTCCCGAGTCAGTTGGTCAAATCCTGCCACTCTGGCATTCTTTATGCTCCTGTTAGTAATTTCCTCACTTTAGTCGTTACTAAAATGTTAGCTGATGATCGCAGCATAACCTAATTGCCTAATTAATTTTGTAAGCCCTCTCCTAGTATTCAGTTGCTGTTTATCCCATAACACTTGCCACCTTCTAACAAATAATAATCTTTAAAAGTTTTTTGTGTTTTTTCTTTACTGTCCTTCTCTCTGCAGTTGTCTGTCTTTTCCTTGACGTATCCACAACGAGTAAGTACCAATAAATATTGTTGAATGAATGGTCAGGTCATATACCTCTTCTTCATAAAATCTTCCAATGGCTTCCTCTTTCTTGGACTGAAAAATGTCCATTTTCCTACCACCTGCCACATTACTCTTTTCTTGCTTCCTCTAGTACTGCAAACCTGGATTCTTTATTGTTCTTTAAACAGACAAGCACCTGGCTCAGGGCCTTTGCTTTCTTGGTTCCTGTTTTTTCCCCGCATACCTACATGGATCCATCTTTGTCTTTCACCTCCTTTTCATTTCTGCACAATTGAGTTTTCAGTCAGAACTTTCCTGACAGCCTGTTTTAACATCGTAAATTCTTTCCATCCCTGGCCTTTTCAATTCCTCCATGCTCTGATTTTCTCTATAGTGCATTTTATCATCTGATATACCGGATATTTTACTTATTTTCTCTACTTTGCTCATGCATTACAATGACATCTCCATGGAGGAAGATGTTTTTGGATTTTTTTTTTTTAACTGCTGTTATCCTCAGTGCTCAATAGTAGTTACTTATTAAATACTTGCTGAAAAAATGAAATTTATTTTTTTTATTTTTTTATTTTTTTGAGACGGAGTCTTGCTCTATCCACCAGGCTGGAGTGCAGTGGCACGATCTCAGCTCACTGCAACCTCTGCCTCCCTGGTTCAAGCTATTCTTCTGCCTCAGCCTGCCAAGTAGCCGGGATTACAGGCACACACTGCCACGCCCAGCTTTTTTTTTTTTTTGTATTTTTAGTAGAGATGGGGTTTCACCATGTTGGCCAGGCTGGTCTTGAACTCCCAACCTCAGGTGATCCTCCTGCCTCGGCCTCTCAAAGTGTTGGGATTACAGACGTGAGCCGCCATGCCACCCCTGAAAAAATGAATTATTGATGAAGCAAGAATTTAATATTATAAAATAAAATCAAGTGTTCTTGAATACTATCAGTTATAGTTAGAAAGTATTCTATAACAGCAAAAAGAATTTATTAATAAAAGAAATAGCAGAATCTATCAAACTTAGAAATACATTTAACAGCACATGTTTAGGATTTGTATAGATAAAATTATAAATACCCAGAAACACGAAAAAGCTTGACTAAATACATTTACTTTATTATTGTAGAGCTAAAGTTAATGTTGAGATATGTTTTTCTACATTAAGATACAAAGTTAAAGCCATGTGAGGTTTTTTAAAAAGTTCAATCATATCTCAAGTTTATGAGGAAGTATACATATGGAAAAATAGTCCGATGAAAGGGTTGTTAAAGTAGTGGTGATATTTGCACAATTCTGTAACTATAGTTAAAAAAAAAACCCACTGAGTTGTCCACTTTAAAAGGGTGAATTTGGTTGGGTGCAGTGGCACATGCCTGTAATTCTAACACTTTGGGAGGCTGAGGTAGCCAGATCGCTTGAGCTCAGGAGTTTGAGACCAGCCTGGGCAACAAAGTGAGAGTCTAATCTCTAGAAAAAATTAGCCAGGCATGGTGTTGCATTCCTGTGATCCCAGCTACTTGAGAGGCTGAGGTGGGATGTTGGCTAGAGCCTGGCGGGGCAAAAGTTGTGGTAAGCTGAGATTGACACTGCACTCTAGC
This sequence comes from Hylobates moloch, assembly GCF_009828535.3. Classification (NCBI taxonomy): domain Eukaryota; kingdom Metazoa; phylum Chordata; class Mammalia; order Primates; family Hylobatidae; genus Hylobates; species Hylobates moloch. The sequence continues at coordinate 99,784,626 of NW_026652280.1, forward strand.
CTGGGCAACAGAACCAGGCCTTGTCTCAAACAAAAACAAGGTGAATTTTATGGCATGTGAGTTAAATCTCAGTAATGTTGTAAATAAAATAGAGAATTTCTATAGGAATACAAGAAAAAAAAAAACCTAGTTGTTTTCAAGTATTCAAACGTTATTATGAAGTTATAATATCCATGTATTAGTGGCACAAGAATAAGCATAAATATGAATGAAACAAAACCTTAAGAACTTAGAGGAAGATCCAAATACGAATAAGAATATGTAATAAGTATGTTATTACATTACATTAATTATAAATAATCAATGGGCCTGAAATGAGTAATGTTCTTAGAACAATGAGCAAACCTTTTGGAATAAAGGCTGCTTCCCTACCCCCAGATTATATTTTTAGAATTTAACATGGCAAATAAAGTAAAAACAAAAAGAAACCAAAAAATAATTAATTGAAAGTGTAGTGAAGATTGTCATCTTTAGGAGGACATGATTTTTCCAAGTATAAGAAAACAAGACTGGGCGTGGTGGCTCGTGCCTGTAATCCCAGCAGTTTGGGAGGCCGAGGCTGGCATCTGAGGTTGGGAGTTCGAGACCAGCCTGACCAATATTGAGAAACCCTGTCTCTACCAAAAATACAGAATTAGCCAGGCATGGTGGCACATGCCTGTAATCCCAGCGACTCGGGAGGCTGAGGCAGGAGAATCGCTTCAACCTGGGAGGCAGAGGTTGCGGTGAGCCAAGATTGTGCCATTGCACTCCAGCCTGGGCAACAAGAGTGAAACTCCATCCAAAAAAAAAAAAAGTAAACAAAACGATATTCCACCTTAGGCTGGAATATATTTTTTCGTGAATGAAAAAAAGAGAGCTGGGTGCGGTGACTCACGCCTGTAATCCCAGCGCATTGAGAGGCTGAGGCGAGTGGATCGCTTGAGGTCCAGAGTTTGAGACCAGCCTGGCCAACATGGTGAAACCCCATCTCTACTAAAAATATAAAAATTAGCCAGGCGTGGTGACGGGTCCCTGTAAACCAGCTACTCGGGAGGCTGAGGTGCAAGAATTGCTTGAACCCAGGAGACGGACGTTGCAGTGAGTCGAGGTTGAGCCACTGCACTCCAGCCTGGGTGATGGAGCTAAACTCAGTCTCAAAAAAATGAGAGAGAGAGAGGAGAAAAAAAAAAACCAAAACAAACCTATAAAGTTAAAGAGACTATTTTATTTAATACAGTGATTAAGAACTTTAGTTTTGAAATCAGACTATGTTTAAATTATTTCTTAATCATTTACAGGTTAAGTGACCTTGAGCAAGTTAGCCAATATCTAAACCATTCCTTAATCTTTTAAATGAGGATAGTTATAGTAATTTCACTATATGGTGGTTGTAAGGAATATGTGAGGTAATTAGTACAGTTTTTCATAAGTATGTGAATACATAAAAGATTTTGGCCAGGCACAGTGGCTCATACCTGTAATCCTAGCACTTTGGGAGGCTGAGGCAGGAGATTGCTTGAGGCCAGGCGTTCAAGACCAGCCTGGGCCTTTCACTTTTTAATAAAAAAAATTTTTTTTTTTTTTTTTTGAGACGGAGTCTCGCTCTGTCACCCAGGCTGGAGTGCAGTGGCGCAATCTCGGCTCACTGCAAGCTCCGCCTCCCGAGTTCACGCCATTCTCCTGCCTCAGCCTCTCCGAGTAGCTGGGACTACAGGCGCCCGCCACCACGCCCGGCTAATTTTTTGTATTTTTAGTAGAGACGGGGTTTCACCGTGGTCTCGATCTCCTGACCTCGGGATCCACCCGCCTCGGCCTCCCAAAGTTAAAATTTTTTAAAAACTTTTGTTTAAGATTTTAACTTCAAGAAGAATAGTAGGTGAAAGACAGCTGGTAAATTGGGAAAAATGTGCAACATGTGAGAAACAAAGGAGTATTATATTAAGGGCCCATCTAAATTAGAAATGACCTCCACAATTTAGAAAAATAATACGGACCAGGATCTTGAACAGCTTTTCACTGCAGGAGAAATACAGATGGCCAGCAAAATCACGTGAAAAGACATTTAGAACAATAGATAAGTCAAATGTAAACAGAAATGCAATAAAGTTTTTTTTTTTTTTTTTGGAATCAGGGTCTCACCCTGTCTCCCAGGTTAGAGTGCAGTGGTGTGATCATGGCTCACTGCAGCCTTGACCTCCTGGCTCAAGCCATTCTCCACTTCAGCCTCCCATGTACCTGAAACTACAGGCATGCACCACTGTGCCCAGCTAATTTTTGAGATTTATTTTTTGTAGAGAAGGGGGTCTCCCTATGTTGCACAGGGTAGTCTCAAACTCTTGGGTTCAAGTAATCCTCCTGCCTCAGCCTCCCAAAGTGTTGGGATTACAGGTGTGGGCCACGAGGCCTGGCCAGAAAGAGTGTGTGTGTGTGTGTGTGTGTGTGTGTGTGTGTGTGTGTGTGTGTGTCGTAGTCTGGCTGTGTAGGCCAGAAAGAGAGAGAGAGAGCGTGTGTGTGTGTGTGTGTGTGTGTGTCGTAGTCTGGCTGTGTAGCCCAGACTGGAGTGCTGTGGCGTGATCTCTGCCCACTGCAACCTCCGTCTCCTGGGTTCAAGCAATTCTGCCTCAGCCTACCCCAGAAGCTGGGATTACAGGCATGTGCCGCCACTTCCAGCTGTTGTTTTTTTTTTTTTTTTTGTATTTTTAGTAGAGATGGGGTTTCACCATGTTGGCCAAGCTGGTCTGGAATTCCTGACCTCAAATGATCCACCCGCCTTGGCCTTCCAAAGTGCAAGGATTACAGGCATGAGCCACCGCGCCCAACCCTGGATGTCTTTATATAAGATTGTGACATCTTAAATAATGACAATGGGAATAAAAAGTCTTTCTTGGCCGGGCGTGGTGGCTCACGCCTGTAATCCCAGCACTTTGGGAGGCTGAGGTGGGCAGATCACGAGGTCAGGAGATCGAGGCCATCCTGGCTAACACGGTGAAACCCCATATCTACTAAAAATACAAAAAAATCAGCCGGGCATGGTGGCGGGCGTAGTCCCAGCTGCTCAGGAGGCTGAGGCAGGAGAGTGGTGTGAACCTGGGAGGCGGAGCTTGCAGTGAGCCGAGATGGTGCCACTGCACTCCACCCTGGGCAACAGAGCGAGACTCTGTCTCAAAAAAAAAAAAAAAAAAAGTCTTTCTTACATGTCATTGTCTAGTGTGTAACTAATGCATACACCCTTTGGCTTCGTAATTTCACCTTTAAAAATTTACCTGAAGGGAGTAATTGAACAAGTATGCAAAGAAAAATGCAATTGGATGTTTACCACCTTGTTATTATTTTTATTTATTTTATTTATTTATTTATTTATTTATTTATTTATTTATTTATTTATTTTGAGACGGAGTCTCCCTCTGTCGCCCAGGCTGGAGAGCAGTGGCGCAGTGTCAGCTCACTGCAAGCTCCGCCTCCCAGGTTCACACCATTCTTCTGCCTTAGCCTCCCAAGTAGCTGGGACTACAGGCGCCCGCCACCACGCCCGGCTAATTTTTTGTATTGTTAGTAGAGACGGGGTTTCACTGTGGTCTCGATCTCCTGACCTCATGATCCACCTGCCTCGGCCTCACAAAGTGCTGGAATTACAGGCGTGAGCGACCGCACCAGGCCTATTTTTTTTTTTTTTTTGAGACAGAGCCTCGGTCTGTCTCCCAGGCTGGAGTACAGTGGCACAGTCTCAGCTCACTGCAACCTCTGCCTCCTGAATTCTAGTGATTGTCCTGCCTCAGCCTCCTGAGTAGCTAGGATTACAGGCACGTGCCACCACACCCAGCTAATTTTTTTGTATGTTTACTAGAGACGATGTTTCACCATATTGATCAGGCTGGTCTCAAACTCCTGACCTGATGTTCTGCCCGCCTCGGCCTCCCAAAGTGCTGGGATTACAGGTGTGAGCCACCGCGCCCAGCCTACCATATTATTTATAGTAACAAAAAGCCAGAAACTGTTTAAGTACAGTCAGTAGGTGGTTGATTTTATGAATTATGAACTATTGTGAAACCACTGAATTTAACATCTAACTCTTCCTTTATTTACACATAAAGGTGTCATATCATTTAAAGCAAATGGGCTACAAAACAGCAAGCATTGTTGGCTCCATTTGTATAAAAGAATGTACACTTGTTTATTTTGATGTATACGGTAAAATATCTGAAATATAAAGTCTTTATTCATGAAAGATACTATTTATACTTTGGTTCTTTTTTTTAAATGAGGGTATTTTATATTTGGAATAAAGCTATTTTTCTGTTGGAAAAATTACATGCTTAATGTCATGTTTTAATACAGCATCTTTTTCAGTGCCTAATTGATAATATGCTCTCAAAGTGATACCTCTTATCAGTCATTTTAAAGGGTTCTTACAAATGTAAGAGGATAATATCATCAGTACCAAATACAGTTTTCAAAATCTTTTTTTGTGTGTGTGTGTGTGTGACAGAGTCTTGCTCTGTTGCCCAGGCTGTAGTACAGTGGTGTGATCTCGGCTCACTGCATCTTCCATGTCCTGGGTTCAAGCGATTCTCCTGCCTCAGCCTCTTGAGTAGCTAGGACTACAGGCATGTGCCACCCTGCTAATTTTTTTTTTTTTTTTTTTTGTATTTTTAGTAGAGGCGAGTTTCATCATGTTGGCCAGCATGGTCTCACTCTCCTGACCTTGTGATCTGCCCACCTCGGCCTCCCAAAGTGCCAGGATTACAGGCATGAGCCACCGCACCCGGCTTCAAAATCTTAATGTCTCATTCATTTATTTTATATAGTATCAGGATTTGGAAGAAAAGATTTTTGAAACCAACATCAAATTATCTGTGTGCCTTATTTAGTCATAGACCATTTACTGTGGGATATGAACTCTGTTTTAAACTGCTTTTAATTTCTCTCAGATATTTATTTCAGGTAAAAGTGAAAAACCAGGCCAGGCACAGTGGCTCATGCCTGTAATCCCAGCACTTTGGGAGGCTGAGGCGGGTGGATCACGAGGTCAGGAGTTCAAGACCAGCCTGGCCAAGATGGTGAAACCCCATCTTTACTAAAAATACAAAAATTAGCTGGGCCTGGTGGTGGGCTCCTGTAATCCCAGCTACTTGGGAGGCTGAGGTAGAGAATTGCTTGAACCCGGGAGGCGCAGGTTGCAGTGAGCCGAGATGGCGCCACTGTGCTTCTGCTTGGGCGACAGGGCAAGATTCCATTTAAAAAAAAAAAAAAAGTGAAAAACCAGGGTTGAACACATTCATTAGCCAATTAAGGAAGCTGAATATGTTTCTACTTTACTTTTAGACAGAATTTAAAAAATAACTTCCTATTGAAGTATAACATACATATAGAAAAATACCTATCATAAATGTAACAGCTCAGCGAATTTTCATGAACTCAGCCATATCGGACAACCAGCATTCAGATTAAGAAATGTGTTTGCCAGGTGCGGTGGCTCACCCCTGTAATCCCAGCACTTTGGGAAGCTGAGGGAAAATCACTTGAGCCCAGGAGTTCGAGATTAGCCTGGGCAACAAAGCAAGACCTCATCTCTACAAAGAAAAAAAAAAATTAGCCAGGCATGGTGGCTTGTGCCTGCAGTTCCAGACTTGGGAGGCTGAGATGGGAGGATCACTTAAGCTTAGAAGTTCAAAGTTATAATCAGGTCACTGCACTCCAGCCTGGGCCACAGAGTGAGACCCTGTCTTAAAAAAAATAAAAAAGTAGTATGACATTGCTAGCACCCAGTAAGAACCCCTTGGGCTTCTTTCTCATTACTGTCCTTACCATGAGTAACAATTTTTTTGATTTTTAATGTCATAATAAATGTTTCCTCTTTGTGGTCTTTATATAAATGAAGTCAGAGTAGGTACTCTGTTTTTCTGGCTCCATTAATTCAGCATTGTTCGTGAGGCTTTTTGTTTGTTTGTTTGCTTTTGAGGCGGAGTTTCATCCTTGTTGCCCTGGCTGGAGTGCAATGGCATGATCTCAGCTTACTGCATCCTCCGTCTCCTGGGTTCAAGTGATTATCCTGCCTCAGCCTTCCGAGTAGCTGGGATTACAGGCATGTGCTACCACACCTGGCTAATTTTGTATTTTCAGTTCAGACGGGGTTTCTCCTTGTTGGTCAGGCTGGCCTCGAACTCCTGACTTCAGATGATCTGCTTGCATCAGCCTCCGAAAGTGCTGGGATTACAGGCGTGAGCCACTGCACCCAGCCAGCGCTTTTTTTTTTTTTTAAAACTGTAATACATGGTATTGCATGTAATCATATTTTACATTTTTAAGGATAAGTTTTAAAATTGGAAGTGTCATTTTCAGTCATAAATATGTTTAAAAATATTTAAAACAAACTGCTTAATATTTGTTTTTAAAAGTAATGAGAATTGTTTTTTGTTTAATTTTTAATTTTTGTGGATACATAGTGTATTTATGGGATACATGAGATGTTTTGATATAGGCATGCAGTGTGTAATAATCACATCATAGAGAATGAGGTATTCATCCCCTCAAGCATTTATCCTTTGTGTTGCACACCATCTAGTTATACTCTTTTAGTTATTTCAAAACGTACAATTAAATGATTATTGACTGTAGTCACACTGTTGTGCTATCAACAGTAGGTCTTATTTATTCATTCTTTCTATTTATTTTTTTATTTTTTGTACCCATTAACCTTCCCCACCTCCCTGGGATCCTTTAATATAATGTGAAGAAAGTATGTGGGGTTTATTTAATTTTCAAGTTAACATAAGTCTGAGTATATGAGACTGTCAAAGCCAGTTTGCCCTTGGGCAAAATTATAAGGTCCAGTCCAAAAGAAAAGATAGTTCCCTTTATTCTGAGTCAATCAAGTACCACATGTATTGTGTTCATTTTTAGGTGCCACATGTAAAGAGGGATATTTACAAACTTAAAACACTTGCATCAGAAAATGACCAGAAAGAAGTGAAACTGTTGAGTCAGGAAGTTAAATATTTTGGTTGAGTTCAAATGTCTGACAGCCATTGGGAAGAAGAGGAATTAGACTTACTCTGTGATTTTTAGAAAGTGAGACTTGGACCAGTAAGTGAAAGTTGCAAAAAAATATATTTCACTTTACTCTTAGGAAGAACTTTTTTTTTTTTCAATAGACACATTTCATTATGGGAAATTTAATACAAAAACATAGTGACTAGTTTGAAGTGAAGATACTAGAGTTATATATCTGTCACTAGGATCATCTTTTGTATTTCTTGTCTAATACTTGGAAACAGTCATTTCTGCAGGAGCGCTGATTCATTTTAGTGGGAAATGGTTTTAGAGACCACGGTCTTGAGGTGTTCATTGCTAATGGGTTGTCGATGTTTGTAGGCATTTTAATGATAGAGAGGTAGATAGACTTCATATATTTTTAATTCTGTCTTAAAAGTATAACCTTTTACTTCTTTGATTTTATAGTTGTATGTTTTTTGCCTCTAGCATTTTGGTTCCTAGTGATACTCACATGGTTACTTATTTTATGTATGTATCTGTTAGTCATCTATCTGTCTAAATTCAAAATTACTATACTCTATGTATTACCAGTAATATGCTCACTGAGGGCAATTTACCACTTTCTTTTGCTAGGCAAGATGGCTTGTGCCTGTTAGCCCAACTACTCAGAAGGCTGAGGTGGGGGAGGATGGCTTAAGCCCAGGAGTTGAAAGCTGCAGTGAGCTATGACTATGCCATTGCACTCCAGCCTGGGTGACAGAGCAAGACCCCATCTCTTTTAAAAATAATAATAATAATAATAATAAATAGAGAGGTAGAGGTTCTTTGGTTTTTGGTTTTGGGTTTTTTTTTGTTGTGTTTTTTTTTTTTTTTGAGACGGAATCTCGCTCTTTCGCCCAGGCTGGAGTACAGTGGTGCTATCTTGGCTCACTGCAACCTCCCCGTCCCAGGTTCAAGTGATTCTCCTGCCTCAGCCTGCTGAGTAGCTGGGACTACAGGCATGCGCCACCATGCCCAGCTAATTTTTGTATTTTTAGTAGAGACGGGGTTTCACCATGTTAGGCTGCTCTCAAACTCCTGACCTCAGGTGATCCACCCGTCTTGGCCTCACAAAGTGCTGGGATTACAGGCATGAGCCACTGCACCCGGTGGTTGGTTGGTTGGTTGTTTTTTTTTTTTTTTTGAGACACAGCATCACTCTGTCACCTAGGCTAAAGTGCAGTGGTATGATCTTCGCTCACTGCAACCTCCCCCTTGCAGGTTCAAGCAATTCTCATACCTTAGCCTCCCAAGTAGCTGGGATTACAGACGCCCACCACCATGTCCAGCTAATATTTGTAGTTTTAGTAGAGATGGGGTTTCACCATGTTGGCCAGGCTGGTCTCAAACTCCTGACCTCAGGTGATCTGCCCACCTTGGCCTCCCAAAGTGGTGGGATTACAGGCGTGAGCCACTGCGCCTGGCTGGCTTGCTTGTTTGTTTTTTGGGTAATATTTTGAGATTTAGGATGTAGATTCTCAATATTGTGTTTTATAGTAATTCAAAATAATTATTTTTCATATACTTATATAACTAATTTTCTATATGTTGAATAGATGAATTTCTTTTTTGTTTGTTTGTTTTTGAGACAGAGTCTTGCTCTTTCGCCCAGGCTAGAGTGCAGTGGCGCAATCTCGGCTCACTGCAACCTCTGCCTCCCAGGTTCAAGCGGTTCTCCTGCCTCAGCCTCCCGAGTAGCTGAGATAACAGGCATGTGCCACCATCCCCAGCTAATTTTTGTGTTTTTAGTAGAGGTGGGGTTTCACCATGTTAGCCAGGCTGGTCTCGAACTCCTGACCTCAGGCGATCTGCCCACCTCAGCCTCCCAAAGTGCTGGGATTACAGGCGTGAGCCACCATGCCCAGCCTGTTGCTTTTAATATTTGGAGGTTTGGGACGCTTTCCTTTATTGTATATAACTTTGTTTCATAACTATGTAAAACACTTCCAAACTAAAAACCATAAAGTTAGATGCATAGAGGTCTAGCTTCTAGCCCTGTTTACTTTCCCATAAGTCACCATTTTCGCTAATCTTTGGTTCATTCCATTTTAAAATATAATCGATAGGCATATATATATTTATATTCTTTGTCCCCGTTTTCTTATACAGAAGGTATATTATATGTATAAGGCATAGCATAGGATATTATAACCATTGTTCTCCACCTTGCTTTTTCTCATTTAATAATATATCCTGGAAATCACTCCATAGCACTATAGTGATATCTCTTCCTACTCCTCCTACTTTTGTTTTTGTTGACAATTTCTCAGTATTCCATTGTACAGATGTACCTTATTCAGCCAGTTTCCTGTAGATAATTGTTTGGATTTTTTTAGGGTTGTTTTTTTTTATATTAAAATAGTGGTGCATTTTGGACCCTTGTGCAGACATTATATTTTTAAGAGTACATCTTGGGTAGACCCTCAAAGTAGGATTTCTGGGTCAAAGGATGTAGTTAAATGCATATGGAATTTTTCTAGTTTATAACTAGATTGTAGCATTTTCCATGCAGTACATTTTCATACATGCTTGAATTTGGTTTTATGTTTTCTATCCTGTTTCATTGGTTTGTTTGTCTTTTCATTTGTCACTTCTATACTGTTTCAATGATTGGGGCTTTGAAAAATGATATTTGGTATGGTTATTACCTGGCTTTTCTACATTTTAGGTTTTTCTAGCTATTCTTGCATATCTGTTTTCCCCATTGACTATTATAATCAATTTTTCTAAATGCCAAAGAAATCTGTTGGTATTTTTATTGAGATTGCATTAAATTTATAAATTTGCTTAGGGAAAATTGTCGTCTTTATGTCTTCCTATCTACAAACACAGTATAACTTTACATCTGTTCAGTTCTTTCATGAGTATTTTATAGTTAGGAAGAACTCTTTAGTGGTTATCCAAAAGTAAAACAGACTATTGTGTGAAGTAGTGAATTCATTTCTAGAGTATATAGTGAGGATTCATGAATTAGCAGTTTACGGTAAATGACTTAAATGTTACTTCCCACTCTAAGATTTTATATAAAAACACATTCTGAAGAAAATATGAATTTTTAAATTGTCTTTCCTATTCCACATTAAGAGAGAGCTCCACTGCTCACTCAAGACCGTAATTGAGAATGAGTTATAAAAGAGTAGAAGTAGGTTAGGGATTGTCTTCTACAGGTTTAGAACCATTTAAGTCAGTGAAGGAGGTAGGCAGTAAACTATTATTTTAGATGAAGACCATAGGATACTGTAGCTAAAAATAACTTTCTTTTCAAAAATGGTACCTTCATATGCTTCATTTATATTTACCCAGTCAAAAGTAAGATGAAAGTAGACTACTGATTTGCCATTTAAAAAATGTCGAAAATATCAGGGATATTTCTAAAGACCCACTAATATATAGTTTTATTGTGTTGAAAGTCAACAAAGATAATATACCATGATAGCCTCTGGTATAGCAGCAGATGATCTAACATACTGTGACATTAGTATAATATTAGGTTTTTTAAAAACCTCTGTTGCCTATTGTATATCTGATATGTGATCCATTAGTTTGTTGGATTGTTAAGCTAAGCTAAAGTGGTATAAGGTTTACTCCCTCTTTAACTTTTTTCTTGTTCAAATTTTAGGACCCTTCAAAGTTGTACAAGAAAGCAGATGATGTTGCAGCCATTGAATGCCAGTCTGAAGAAGTCATCCATCTTCATTCACAGGGAGAAAACAATCCTTTGTCTAAGAAGCTATCTCCAGTACACTCAGAAATGGCAGATTATATTAACGCAACACCATCTACTCTTCTTGGTAGCCGGGATCCTGATTTAAAGGACAGAGCATTACTTAATGGAGGAACTAGTGTAACAGAAAAGTTGGCACAGCTGATTGCTACCTGTCCTCCTTCCAAGTCTTCCAAGACAAAACCGAAGAAGTTAGGAACTGGCACTACAGCAGGATTGGTTAGCAAGGATTTGATCAGGAAAGCAGGTGTTGGCTCTGTAGCTGGAATAATACATAAGGACTTAATAAAAAAGCCAACCATCAGCACAGCAGTTGGATTGGTAACTAAAGATCCTGGGAAAAAGCCAGTGTTTAATGCAGCAGTAGGATTGGTCAATAAGGACTCTGTGAAAAAACTGGGAACTGGCACTACAGCTGTATTCATTAATAAAAACTTAGGCAAAAAGCCAGGAACTATCACTACAGTAGGACTGCTAAGCAAAGATTCAGGAAAGAAGCTAGGAATTGGTATTGTTCCAGGTTTAGTGAATAAAGATTCTGGCAAGAAGTTAGGACTTGGCACTGTTGTTGGACTGGTTAATAAAGATTTGGGAAAGAAATTGGGTTCTACTGTTGGCCTAGTGGCCAAGGACTGCGCAAAGAAAATTGTAGCAAGTTCAGCAATGGGATTGGTTAATAAGGACATTGGAAAGAAACTAGTGAGTTGTCCTTTGGCAGGTCTGATCAGTAAAGATGCCATAAACCTTAAAGCCGAAGCACTGCTCCCCACTCAGGAACCACTTAAGGCTTCTTGTAGTACAAACGTCAATAATCAGGAAAGTCAGGAACTTTCTGAATCCCTGAAAGATAGTGCCACCAGCAAAACTTTTGAAAAGAATGTTGTACGGCAGAATAAAGAAAGCATATTGGAAAAGTTCTCAGTACGAAAAGAAATCATTAATTTGGAGAAAGAAATGTTTAATGAAGGAACATGCATTCAGCAAGACAGTTTCTCATCCAGTGAAAAGGGATCTTATGAAACCTCAAAGCATGAAAAGCAGCCTCCTGTATATTGCACTTCTCCAGACTTTCAAATGGGAGGTGCTTCTGATGTATCTACGGCTAAATCCCCTTTCAGTGCAGTAGGAGAAAGCAATCTCCCTTCCCCATCACCTACTGTATCTGTTAATCCTTTAACCAGAAGTCCCCCTGAAACTTCTTCACAGTTGGTTCCTAATCCATTACTTTTAAGTTCTACTACAGAACTGATTGAAGAAATTTCTGAATCTGTTGGAAAGAACCAGTTTACTTCTGAAAGTACCCACTTGAACGTTGGTCATAGGTCAGCGGGTCATAGCATAAGTATTGAATGTAAAGGGATTGATAAAGAGATAAATGATTCAAAAACTACCCATATAGATATTCCAAGAATAAGTTCTTCCCTTGGAAAAAAGCCAAGTTTGACTTCTGAATCCAGTATTCATACTATTACTCCTTCAGTTGTTAACTTCACTAGTTTATTTAGTAATAAGCCTTTTTTAAAACTGGGTGCAGTATCTGCATCAGACAAACACTGCCAAGTTGCTGAAAGCCTAAGTACTAGTTTGCAGTCCAAACCATTAAAAAAAAGAAAAGGAAGAAAACCTCGGTGGACTAAAGTGGTGGCAAGAAGCACATGCCGGTCTCCAAAAGGGCTAGAATTAGAAAGATCAGAGCTTTTTAAAAACGTTTCATGTAGCTCACTATCAAATAGTAATTCTGAGCCAGCCAAGTTTATGAAAAACATTGGACCCCCTTCATTTGTAGATCATGACTTCCTTAAACGCCGATTGCCAAAGTTGAGCAAATCCACAGCTCCATCTCTTGCTCTCTTAGCTGATAGTGAAAAACCATCTCATAAGTCTTTTGCTACTCACAAACTATCCTCCAGTATGTGTGTGTCTAGTGACCTTTTGTCTGATATTTATAAGCCCAAAAGAGGAAGGCCTAAATCTAAGGAGATGCCTCAACTGGAAGGGCCACCTAAAAGGACTTTAAAAATCCCTGCTTCTAAAGTTTTTTCTTTACAGTCTAAGGAAGAACAAGAACCCCCAATTTTACAGCCAGAAATTGAAATCCCTTCCTTCAAACAAGGTCTGTCTGTGTCTCCTTTTCCAAAAAAGAGAGGCAGGCCTAAGAGGCAAATGAGGTCACCAGTCAAGATGAAGCCACCTGTACTGTCAGTGGCTCCATTTGTTGCCACTGAAAGTCCAAGCAAGCTAGAATCTGAAAGTGACAACCATAGAAGTAGCAGTGATTTCTTTGAGAGCGAGGATCAACTTCAGGATCCAGATGACCTAGATGACAGTCATAGGCCAAGTGTCTGTAGTATGAGTGACCTTGAGATGGAACCAGATAAAAAAATTACCAGGAGAAACAATGGACAATTAATGAAAACAATTATCCGCAAAATAAATAAAATGAAGACTTTAAAGAGAAAGAAACTGTTGAATCAGATTCTTTCAAGTTCTGTAGAATCAAGTAATAAAGGGAAAGTGCAATCCAAACTCCATAATACGGTATCAAGTCTTGCTGCCACATTTGGCTCTAAATTGGGCCAACAGATAAATGTCAGCAAGAAAGGAACCATTTATATAGGAAAGAGAAGAGGTCGCAAACCAAAAACTGTCTTAAATGGTATTCTTTCTGGTAGTCCTACTAGCCTTGCCGTTCTTGAGCAAACAGCTCAGCAGGCAGCTGGGTCAGCATTAGGACAGATTCTTCCCCCATTACTGCCTTCATCTGCTAGTAGTTCTGAGATTCTTCCATCACCTATTTGCTCTCAGTCTTCTGGGACTAGTGGAGGTCAGAGCCCTGTAAGTAGTGATGCAGGTTTTGTTGAACCCAGTTCAGTGCCATATTTGCATTTACACTCCAGACAGGGCAGTATGATTCAGACTCTTGCGATGAAGAAGGCCTCAAAGGGGAGGAGGCGGTTATCTCCTCCTACTTTGTTGCCAAATTCTCCTTCACACTTGAGTGAACTCACATCTCTAAAAGAAGCTACTCCTTCCCCAATCAGTGAGTCTCATAGTGATGAGACCATTCCCAGTGATAGCGGAATTGGAACAGATAATAACAGCACATCAGACAGGGCAGAGAAATTTTGTGGGCAAAAAAAGAGGAGGCATTCTTTTGAGCATGTTTCTCTGATTCCCCCTGAAACCTCTACAGTGCTAAGCAGTCTTAAAGAAAAACATAAACACAAATGTAAGCGCAGGAATCATGATTACCTCAGCTATGACAAGATGAAAAGGCAGAAACGAAAACGGAAAAAGAAATATCCCCAGCTTCGAAATAGGCAGGATCCGGACTTTATTGCAGAGCTGGAGGAACTAATAAGTCGCCTAAGTGAAATTCGGATCACCCATCGAAGTCATCATTTTATCCCCCGAGATCTTCTGCCAACTATCTTTCGAATCAACTTTAATAGTTTCTATACACATCCTTCTTTCCCCTTAGACCCTTTGCACTACATTCGAAAACCTGACTTAAAAAAGAAAAGAGGGAGACCCCCTAAGATGAGGGAGGCAATGGCTGAAATGCCTTTTATGCACAGCCTTAGTTTTCCTCTTTCTAGTACTGGATTCTATCCATCTTATGGTATGCCTTACTCTCCTTCACCCCTTACAGCTGCTCCCATAGGACTAGGTTACTATGGAAGGTATCCTCCCACTCTTTATCCACCTCCTCCATCTCCTTCTTTCACCACGCCACTTCCACCTCCTTCCTATATGCACGCTGGTCATTTACTTCTCAATCCTGCCAAATACCATAAGAAAAAGCATAAGCTACTACGACAGGAGGCCTTTCTTACAACCAGCAGGACTCCCCTCCTTTCCATGAGTACCTACCCCAGTGTTCCTCCTGAGATGGCCTATGGTTGGATGGTTGAGCACAAACACAGGCACCGTCACAAACACAGAGAACACCGTTCTTCTGAACAACCCCAGGTTTCTATGGACACTGGCTCTTCCCGATCTGTCCTGGAATCTTTGAAGCGCTATAGATTTGGAAAGGATGCTGTTGGAGAGCGATATAAGCATAAGGAAAAGCACCGTTGTCACATGTCCTGCCCTCATCTCTCTCCTTCAAAAAGCTTAATAAACAGAGAGGAACAGTGGGTCCACCGAGAGCCTTCAGAATCTAATCCATTGGCCTTGGGATTGCAGACACCTTTACAGATTGACTGTTCAGAAAGTTCTCCAAGCTTATCCCTTGGAGGATTCACTCCCAACTCTGAGCCAGCCAGCAGTGATGAACATACAAACCTTTTCACAAGTGCAATAGGCAGCTGCAGAGTTTCAAACCCTAACTCCAGTGGCCGGAAGAAATTAACTGACAGCCCTGGACTCTTTTCTGCACAGGACACTTCACTAAATCGGCTTCACAGAAAGGAGTCACTGCCTTCTAATGAAAGGGCAGTACAGACTTTGGCAGGTAAGAGGGTTATTTTGTTACCTGTTGTTTGTTAAAGAAATAGGTTATTTTCCACAGGTGCCTGATAAATGTAGATGAACTTTTAATATATATATCCTTTTTTTATAAGTGTATTTTGAAATCTCAGTACTCCTTTTCCTTAGATTGAAGAAGTAAGGAATGTCTGTATTATTTTTTTGTTTTGAGAAGAGCTATTATTGTCAAAAAGAAAAAAAGAAAGAAATATACATAACTTTTGGAAACCAGGAAAAATCATTCATCTTTTTTATGTAGACAGGCTATTACACAATTTTTATAAAGACAAATGGCTCATAGATCTGTTAGTAGTATGCAGGATTTCCCACCACTCCCTGCCCCACCACCCCAAGAGGTAAAAGGTAATGCTGGAAGGATTTTTAATGTATATTAATCCAGTAGTTGTGAATGCATCTTTGTTACAGGAAGAATATGTTATTAGTACTGTATGTCTCATAATAAAAATTCAAACATTGGACATTTTCAGCATTGTAAAATTTAACTGAATATTCATTCAGACTTCATTTTGCAGAGTACCTTTTGATGTCTTCATAAAAGCTGCTTCAATTAGATAGAAAAAAAAAGAAATCTGGAAAATGCATTTGTACATTTAGAAAGAATTGTACATCTTTTTCTCTCTTAATTGTACACCTTTTAAGAATTGAGAAGATAGAAAACAAAGAGTAAGCATTTGCCACTCGAATAAAAGAAGTTCTTTGTGAGAGATCTTAAGCCTAAGAGTTTGTAAAATAACTCTAGGAAGTCCATAAACCCTCTGATGTTGTAAGTAGAATTACGGGTGTATGTGTTTGTGTATCTTTTTTAGTGATAATCTAGAAAAATTTCATCAGATTTTCCAAGTAAATTCTCTAAACCTCAGTATATTCTCTAAACCTCCTATATAATGGGATTCGTAGGGGTATTATGAAAAGTAATCACATAGTAAGCATGCAAATGTTAGTTATTATTATTATTCCCCTAAAAGATTAAAAACTTGTGCATTAGGCCAGGCTCGGTGGCTCACACCTGTAATCCCAGTGCTTTGGGAGGCCGAGGCGGGCGGATCATGAGGTCAGGAGATCAAGACCATCCTGGTTAACACGATGAAACCCGATCTCTACTTAAAATACAAAAACATTAGCCAGGCATGGTGGCGAGCGCCTATAGTCCCAGCTACTCAGGAGGCTGAGGCAGGAGAATGGTGTGAACCCCAGAGGCGGAGCTTGCAGTAAGCCGAGATAGCACCACTGCACTTCAGCCTGGGCAACAGAGTGAGACTCCATCTTAAAAAAAACAAAAAACAAAAAAAATCTTGTGCATTAGGGAAAAGATAAACCCCTCAAATACAAAGAGTTTTTGTTCCTGATTTTCGTTATTCATGAACTTTTGAAAAATTAAAACTTGGTGGGGTATCTGAGTGTTCCTTAGCTTTTAACAGTGTTTATTTATTAATTATTTTTTTATTTTGAGATGGAGTCTTGCTCTGTTGCCCAGGCTGGAGTGCAATGGTGCAATCTCGGCTCACTGCAACCTCCGCCTCCCGGGTTCAAGCGATTCACCTGCCTCAGCCTCCTGAGTAGCTGGGACTACACGTTCATGCCACCATACCCGGTTAATTTTTTGTATTTCTAGTAGAGACAGGGTTTCACCGTGTTAGCCAGGATGGTCTCAAATTCCTGACCTCGTGATCCGCCCACCTCGGCCTCCCAAAGTGCTGGGATTACAGGCTTGAGCCACTGCACCTGGCCAGCTTTTAACAATGTAAAGAGAGAAAAAGTCTTATGCCTAGGTCCATTCAACAAATAGTTTATTTAATCAATAATAGTTATTGAATATCAGGTATTTACCAGGCATTCTACTTTGTGGGCCCTTGTTATATAATAGAGAATGAGGCACACAGGTTCATTGAGTCATGGAGATTATAGTAGAGGAGGTAGATAATAAACAAAAAATCACATTACGTGTTGTTAAAATTGTGATAAGGACTGTAAAAGGGAGAGAGTACAGCATGAAATGGGGAGCCTAACCCAGAGAAGTCTTTCCTGAGAAAGTGATCCTAAACTGAGACCTGGCAGATGTGCAGCATTTAACTGGGTAAACAGACTCATTCGTTATTCATTCATTTACTGGTTCATTTATTGAATTCCTAAAACATACAGGACTATTCTAGTCACTGGCATATAAAATAGTAAACGCCTGATATGTGACCTCATAATTTTCAGCTTAGTGAAGGAAGACAAACCGTAGAGTGATAAGCAAATAAATAATGGCTTAATTGAGAAAAATGCAATAAAGTTAATACCATAGTGTTATGATACAGATTAAAGGGCTGGCAGAGGGGGATCTAATTAGTTACTAGTTATGGGTGAGGATAAAAAGTTGAGACTTAAAGGATGTGAAGCCACAGTGAAGTCCAGGCACGGTGGCTCACGCCTGTAATCTCAGAACTTTGGGAGGCTGAGGTGGCCAGGTCACTTGAGGTCAGGAGTTCAAGTCCAGCTGGCCAACACGGTGAAACCCCATCTCTACTAAAAATACAAAAATCAGCCGGGCGTGGTGGCACGTGCCTATAGTCCCAGCTACTTGGGAGGCTGAGGCAGGAGAATCCTTGAACCCAGGAGGCAGAGGTTGCAGTGAGCCCAGATCATGCCAGTGCAACAGAGTGAGACTGTATCTCAAAAAAAAAAAAAAAAAAAAAAAGCCACAGTGAAGAACATGTTTTAAGATTCTCAGTTGGGAAGGAGTTTAGATATTGGATAAACTGAAAAAAGCTTCATCGTGGTGAGAGAGGAAATACAGAGAGAGTAGTGAGAAATGTGGCAAAAGAAGAGGCCAAACAATGTGTTAAGGATTTTGGATTTTATATTAAGAACAAAAGACAAAGGAGTATTGATTTTAGGTTTGCATTTTTAAATGATGATTTTGCCTCCTGCATGAACACTGGATGGAGAGGATAAAAGTAATTTGAAGGAAACTGGTTAATAGGCAATTGCAGTAGTCTAGATAACATGATGGTGCTTAGATTAGGTTAGTGGCAGGCTTATGTCTGAACATATGGGAGATTGGAGATAACATGCACTAAGAGAGAGAAGACTATAGGAGGAGCAGATTTAGAGGAGAACACAAGTTTTTTTTTTTTCTTTTCTTTTCAAGACAGGCTCTCTCTCTGTTGCCCAGGCTGGAGTGCAGTGGCACGATCTCGGCTCACTGCAACCTCTGTTTCCTGGGCTCAAGCCATTTTCCAGCCTCAGCCTCCTGAATAGCTGGGACTACAGGTGCAAGCCACCAATGCCAGACTAATTTCTTTGTATTTTTGTAGAGATGGAGGTTTCTCCATGTCGCCCAGGCTGATCTCAAACTCCTGGGCTCAAAGGGACCCTCCTACCTTGCCCTCCCAAAGTGCTGGGATTATAGGCCTGAGTCACCACTCTGAGCCACTTTTTAATACATATAGTTTGAAGTGTCTGAACATTGAAGTGGAGGGTTTGAGAAGGTTGTTGGATATCTAGTTCTCAGGCTTAGTAGAGAAGCTTGGCCTGGAGATAAGAGCATTTCCTCTGAGTATTTGAAAAATTGTGTTTGGCAATATCATTCACTAAAAAGGGCTTCTGGGTGAAATAAAAGTTAGGAACAGACTCTCAAAAATCTGTGCAACTTTATAAGCAGAGCACCAAGAAAAATAATAATTTTCAAAAATAGCAGTTAAAAAGACATACTAGACCAGGCACGATGGCTCATGCCTGTAATCCCAGCACTTTGGGAGACTGAGGCAGGCAGATCACCTGAGGTCAGGAGTTCGAAACCAGCCTGGCCAACATGGCGAAACCTGTCTCTACGAAAATAAAAAAATTAGCCAGCAGTGTTGGTATGTGCCTGTAGTCTCAGCTACTCGGGAGGCTGAGGCAGGAGGATCCCTTGAACCTGGAAGGTAGAGGTTGCAGTGAGCCGAAATTGTGCCACTGCACTCCAGCCTGGATGACAGTGTGAGACTCTGTCTCAAAAAAATATATACATATTGTTAAGACTAAATGTTTTAATAAATAAAGAGGCTGGGAATGGTGGCTAATGCCTGTAATCTCAACACTTTGAGAGGTGAGGTTGAAGTATCACTTGAGCCCAGGAGTTCAAGACCAGCCTGGGCAACATAGGAGCACCCATCTCTACAGAAAAATGTTTTTTAAGTTAGCTGGGCCTGATGGCATGCGCCTATAGTCCTGGCTACTCAGGAGGCTGTGGTAAGATGATCACTTGAGCCCAGGAGTTCAAGGCTGCTACTGTAAGCTGTGATCGTGCCACTTCACTCCAGCCTGGGCTGGCAGAGTGATACTCTGTCTCAAAAAAAAAAAAATAAAATAAAAAAATACTACAATAAATATAGGCATTAACCTTCCAGGAAAAGATGAAGGTAGCTTGTAGGGATATAAAGAAGGGTTGAAGCTGCTCAACTGTAGGCATAGAAGGATGTCATTGGTAGATAAATGTAGCAATGCCAGACATAGCTGATTCTAGTGTATTGTACCTGTTTGTTTCTTTCGTACAAACATTGAGAGAAGCCACACAATAAAAACACTTGCAGAAAAGTCTGTTGCCAGTAGGAGCCAAGAGGAAAAATGTGGATGGATGTACATTTTGAACAGAACTACATTGCTTATGGCTTTCTTCATTTAGTTTGTGTTGGTGTACTCTTCGTTCAGCTGCTAGTTTTGTCCTGCAAAATATTTATGTGCTTTAAAAGTCGTGTATTAACCAATACAACTTCCATATTCTGGTATCATTCTTGTATTTAGCAATGATACAAGAGCTATTTAACTATACAGAAACACATACAATAACAAAACATACTGTATACCTTTATGAATTTTTATATGTATAATCATGAGAGTAATGATATTTTCCTTGGGAGAGAATAGGGAGTGAAAAACAAACAGCCTTGGGTAGCTCTGAGGAACTGCAGTATTTAAAGTAGTGCTTAAAAAACTGTCAGCTTTTGGCCCACATGTGATTCTTTGTGATGATCTCTACACTTTTTAAAAAATTGCTCATATTAAAAAATCTAGAAATTTTACATAAAAATGTGGAATTCTGCTTCTCAGAAAAATCAGAACATCTGGCAACAATTAGTCCACATTTCATGGATAATAGTGGGGCTCAGTATTGGCAGGGCCCTTTTCATTGCTGCTTGTATTCTTTTGTTCGCCACAGTCCTCACTGTTTTCTGTTGTGTGTTGTATCTGACCCTCTTCAGCTATTTAAAGAGGGAACTTTTGGATTTGAGATCCCTAATTTCAGAGTCATGAGAAGGAGATTATAAAGGATGAGTAAATCGAGGTGGAGGTGATACGAGATGACAGGTTAAGAAGTTGAACGTATCATCTACGTGGACATTGAAATTACCCAAGAGGACAGTTACAGGAGTTGGGGTGAAAATGGTGGATGTGAACCTGGTTTCAGGGTCCTTGGGGAATGAGAAAGATAGCAGGGAAGTTTACGCAAAAGTATCTGTGTTAAGTACGAATTTGTCTTTTTAAAAATTTCCTTCTTTATTTAATTATTTGAGATGGAGTCTCTGTCATCCAGGCTAGAGTTCAGTGGCGTAATCTAGGCTCACTGCAAAACCCCCCTTCTGGGTTCAAGCTATTCTCCTGCCTCAGCCTCCAAGTAGCTGGGATTGCAGAAGTGCACCACCACACTTGGCTAATTTTTGAATTTTTTGTAGAGTCGGGGTTTCACTATATTGGCCAGGCTAGTCTCAAACTCCTGACCTCAAGAGAACCACCTGTCTCAGCCTCCCAGAGTACTGGGATTACAGGTGTGAGCCACTGCACTTGGCTTTTTTTCTTCTTTATAAAATAACATACAGAAACCACTAAGACCTCTCTGAAGTCACTGCTCTGACGCTAGTTCTCTATCACCAATTGGATGTTGTACAATTTAGTTCAATTCTGAATACAAATTACCTGAAGCTAGTGAAGACCTCAAGTTAAGAGCAAAGTTCATCATGAGACTGCAGATGCCAGTCACAAATTTTGGTGTTCCTGAGACACCCATACTTCTGCCTGGCCTGCTAAAAATTTGCAACTTCCTGCAATCCCCTCAATTTTGGTAACTTGTTAAGAGGACTCACAGAACTTGTGAAAGCACTATAGTATGATTACAGTTTTGTTACAAAGGATGCAGATCAAGAACAACTAGTTGAAGACATACATAGAGCAGTGTTTGGTGCAAGAAGGGTCCACAGACCTCCATGCCCTTCCCCTTGTGGAATCTGGGCACATTGCCCTCCCAGCACATCACTGTATTCACCAACCTGGAAGCTCCACTGAACCTCAGTGTCCAGAGTTTTTATTGGGGCTCTGTTAGGTAGGCTGGATTGATTAGATCATTGGCCATGTTTTTTAACTCAATCTTCAGTTCTCCATTCCCTTGAGGTTGGGGTGACCCAAAGTTTCAGATCTTTAATTATGTGATTTGGTCTTTCTGGTCACCAGCCCCCATCTTGAAGTTACCTCAGGCTTTCATCTCACTGGCATAACAGAGACATTCCTATCACTTGGGTAATTACAAGGGTTTTTGAAACTCTGTGCCAGGAACCAGGGACAAAGACCAGCTGTATTCTTTATTTATCATAAGTCTAAATTCTTTTGTTAATTGCTTCTATCTTGGAATCTCTCCATCTTCTTCACAATTACTCTTGATAAGTACATGGAGATGTGACTTGATTTTCTAATAGAAACTTAGTATACATTTTTCAGGTAGATGTGAAAATAGGTTTAGCTGTCTTAACAAAAACCGGTCGAGGAAAAATTTTTAGTTAAGCAAAATACTAAATAAAAATATTAATTCAGGCTCAGATATCTTTTGTTTTGATCCCTTTGAAAGTCGAAACTGGTTTTGTTTAGGAGTATTTTATGTATTTGATTTTTGTTCTTAACTATTCCCTTATGATGGTAGCTGTTCTTTCAGCAAACAGTTATTTTGTGCCTATTGTGTGCCAGGAGAAGGAACATGCTGTTAATTCCAGCACTTTGGGAGGCTGAGGTGGGTGGGCCACTTGAGGTCAGGAGTTCGAGATCAGCCTGGCCAACATGGTAAAACTCTGCCTCTACTAAAAATACAAAAATTAGCCAGGCATGGTGGCACATGCCTGTAGTCCCAGCTACTCGGGAGGCTGAGGCGCAAGAATAACTTGAACCCAGGAGGCGGAGGTTGTAGCGAGCCGAGATTGCACCATTGCACTCTGGCCTAGGCAACAGAGCGAGACTCTGTCTCAAAAAAAAAAAAAGATAATTTCTGCCTTAAAGTTGATTTATAGTTTAGACATGTATACGAATAGTTATTGACAGTTTTTTTGTTGGTTTTTTTTTTTTTAATTTTTTTTTTTTTTATTTTTTGAGACAGTCTCGCTTTGTCGGCCAGGCTGGAGTGCAGTGGCACAGTCTCGGCTTACTGCAACCTCCGCCTCCCAGGCTCAAGCAATTCTCCTGCCTCAGCCTCCTGAGTAGCTGGGATTACAGGCGTGTGCCACCATGCCCGGCTAATTTTTGTATTTTTAGTAGAGATGGGGTTTCACCATGTTGGCCAGGCTGGTCTCGAACTCCTGACCTAAGGTGATCCACCCACCTCAGCTTCCCAAAGTGCTGGGATTACAGATGTGAGCCACTGTACACAGCCTGACAGTTCTTAATATTGAGATATTCACAAGGCATTTTGGGGAGCAGAGAAGTGAGGGACTGACTTAAAAGGGCTTGGGAAGGAGGGAGTTTTGAATTAGCAGCGAAGAATAAGATGTGACAGGTGTTTCTTACACTAGATATCAGCTTTGCAAGGGCATGGGGATGTGTTACTGTGCTTAGTTAAGTGTTAATGGTTTGATATGGGACCCAAGAGATGGTACTGGAAAGATAGGCAGATCATAAAGTCCTCGTTTATATGAGACTCCCAAGAGTGTAGAGTTTACTTTTAAGGTATGAGAAGTTAAGGGTTTTAAGATAGGGAATAATTTGTTGAGATTACATTGATAGCAATGTGATAGATGGATTAGTGAAAGCAGATCAGGTAGATCAGTTTGGAAACTGCTACCAAAAAATATTATGAGGCTCTGAGCTAAGGTAGAGATGATATGATTAAGTGAAATGAGGTATGCAAAAGGATAAGGTTGGAAATAGGTAATAGATTTGGATTTCAAGCCTGTTTTGTAGGACAGATGGATCTGTAGCTCAAAGGAGAGGTAAAACCTGAATATAATTATAGATACTTTATTATTAAGGCTATGAGAAGGAATGACAATATTTATGGTGCATAATATTTATGGTGAATACAGTGTGTTTCTCTAAAGAGAGGTCAAACCTGAAGATAATTTTAGACGCATGATTATTAAGGCCATGAGAAGGAATAACAATATTTATGGTGAATTCAGTGGGTTTCTTAAGTGAATTTATAGTCAAGAGTGTCAAGTGGCTGGACGCGGTGGCTCAAGCCTGTAATCCCAGAACTTTGGGAGGCTGAGGCGGGCAGATCACCTGAGGGCGGGAGTTCAAGGCCAGCCTTACCAACATGAAGAAACCCCATTTCTACTAAAAATACAAATAATAGCCGGGCGTGGTGGCACACACCTATAATCCCAGCTATTCAGGAGGCTGAGGCAGGAGAATTGCTTGAACCTGGGAGGTGGAGGTTGCAGTGAGCCGAGATCACGCCATTGCACTCCAGCCTGGGCAACAAGAGAGAAACTCTGTCTCAAAAAAAAAAAAAAAAAAAATTAATTAAAAAAAAGAGTGTCAAGTGTTATGGGAGGTTGGTTAGGTAAGTACTGAAAGTAGATGATTGGCTTTGGCAGTTAGTTTGTCTTGTGTCTGAGAGCCATTTGTGTAGTGGCAAATGTTAGATTTCTGGAGGCTGAGGAATGGAAGTTAGGAAATGCAGACAATTAAAATTCTTACACCTTTACATTTTGCTATTTTTTCCTCAGTGTTTTCTTTTGTAGCACTTCTGACTGGTTTATTATTTGCTTTTTCCTTACAATGACATTGTTATTCTATAGCATTCTGTTGAAGATGTAATTACATTTTCTCAATCTGTGATGTCAGGTTGCTTTTTGAAGTATAAAGGTTTAAGAAATGCATAGTTACATATGATTTTTAATTGATCTTCTCAGTCTTCAGTTGATTTTTTCCATATATAAATTTAAGGTAGATTCATTTTACATTTGGTATCGTTAAAATGCTCCAAAAACTACCTACTGTATAATAGGTATTACAATATTGTTGATCACCTTCAGGACATTATTATCCTGAAATGTCTCCCAGTGGTCCAAGCTGGGACAGTTTGAGCAACAAAATAAATATGAGAGTATTGGATTATAACCTAAAAAATAAAGTCAATATCTATAAATCCATGTTGATATAAATAAATGATTGACTAAATAAATCCTTGGCAGAAAAGAAGCAAATCTTCCTTACAGAAAAATTCCAAATAATATATGTAGATCACCACTTTCGGGAGGTAGAACTTAACTTCCCTCTTCTTGAATATGGGCTGGACTGCTGGCTTTTAAAGAACAGGGTATGAAGAGGGAAAAGCAGTGACTTTACAGTGAAGAGGCCTGGCAGACAGCACCTTAACCAAGTTCAAGGTTAACTTCACCAATGATAAGGCATGGTGATATCATGTACTCTCTGATAGAATGTGTTAAGTCTAAGCAGAAAAAAAAATAATAATAATAATAATGAAGGGCATTCTACAAATACCTGACTAGTACTAAAAAGTATCAAGGACCTAAAAAAACAAAGTCTGAGAAGCTTTTACAGAACAGAGAAGACCAAGGAGACATGACAATTAAATGCAATGTGATATCCCAGATTGACAGTGAAAAAAGGACATGAGTGGAAAAAAATTGGCGAAATCTAAACAAAGTCTGGAATTTTGTTAATAGTATTATTCCAATATTAATTTCTTGGTGGTGACAAATATACTGTAGTTATGTAAGATGTTAACACTGGGGGATGTTGGGTAAAGGACATATGAGTATTATCTGTACTATCTTTGTAACTTTTATGTAAATCTAAATTTATTCCAGAATAAGTTTTTTTAATACAGCAGAATACAAATTGTTAAGTAAAACATATCTCAAACTGATAATTGATGAAAAAAGAAAGGTTATTTACTATTTGTATTGAGTGGATTCATCATAAGTGTTGGTTGGGGGTAAAACAGGCATATTTGATAAATCATGTTGATATAAATTTCAGGAAAAATAAATGAAACCGGATTAGGGACACTGGCATGTGTAGCTTGGACCAACGCATTTAACCTTTCTCTCCTTGTTTCAAAAATGGGGAATCAAACTGACTTATCACTTTGAGCATTTTTAAAGTAAACAAGTATATTCACTGTAAAATTAAATCATATGAAGCCTTAAAAGGAGTAACAGCTATAATCACTTTTATAAATTAAGTGCATGTGGTAGTTAGCTTATTTTTCTAACTTATATGCTGTTCTGTACTGTGTAGACTAACAGCTATAAAATCAGGTTGATGCAAGTGAAATTACAGTAAAATTACACACTTAAGTAAGGCCAGGTTTCCTGGTTTCTCCCAGTCATGATAGTGATTCCATTTAATTTATGTATGTATGTTAGGTAGACATGAAATAGGTCTCATGGGCAAGAGTTTCTGACCTGGAATGTCAGTTATTTAATCCCTGTGTTTCAGCATATGTGACTCATGGCCGGCTGCACATGACAGAACTTACAAACCTGGATTCTAAAATTGGCAGAGCAGTAGAATGGAGTATTTTCATTTAGCATTTATAGCTTACAAGTCATAGAACAAGCAGACAATGGAACATTATTGTAAATGATTTACTACATATAAATTATATCCATTATTTAGTGCATTCGGTGATGATGAATATTTTGTCCTCCAAGAATAAGTGAGGATTAAACCTTTTTTTTGGAAAAAGTATATTCACTGTACAAGCATATAGATGGAAGCAAAGAATACTGAGTTTTGTTTTCTCTTTAACCGAAGAGCATAAGCTTTGATCAGAATATACTGATTTCAAACGATTTCTCTAGTGCTGTTTATAAGACACACCTATGCAACAGTTAGAAGGAATAAGTTCAAATGTTCAGTAGCAGGGTGGGGTGACTATAGGTGACAGCACAATATTGTGTTTTTCAAAAATAACTAGAAGAGAGGACTTGAAATGTTCCTGACACATAGAAGTCATAAATACGCAAGGTGATGGATACCCAAAATACTCTGACCTGATTCTTTCACATTCTATGTGTGTAACAAAATATCACATGTACCCCGTAAATATGTACAACTATTATGTATCAATTTTAAAAAGATGGTAGAAAAAAGATATGCCTATAAAGGCAGTGTGAACCTACAGAGATGAAAGCAGAAAATTGTTTGTGGTGTGGTTAGTGCAGTTATGGGAATTTCCAGAAGAATTCCATTTCAGTGAATGATGTCATTTGGGCATTATGAAAAATAGCCTGGTTAGAGAAAAACACAGAGGTTTTTTTTTTTGAGACGGGGTCTCACTCTGTCGCCCAGGCTGGAGTACAGTGGTGCTATCTTGGCTCACTGCAAGCTCCGCCTCCCAGGTTCATGCCATTCTCCTGCCTCAGCCTCCCAAGTAGCTGACACTACAGGTGCCCGCCACCACGCCTGGCAAATTTTTTGTATTTTTAGTAGAGACGGGGTTTCACCGTGTTAGCCAAGATGGTCTCGATCTCCTGACCTCGTGATCCGCCTGCCTCAGCCTCCCAAAGTGCTGGGATTATAGACATGAGTCACAGCGCCCGGCCAAAACAGACTTTTTAGCTTAAAAATCGCCAGAACAGGCTCTGAGTCGTACTCTCTTGTAGTGCATTTAGTTGGTGCATGGGATAAAATGTATTGCTTTCTGTATTTCCCACAATTGAAAACAGCTGTTACCTTAGCATTCAGCTCATTCACAAGAAGGTTCCAAGGCGGCTATCAGCTGTGAACCATACCAAAGGATTCAGAACTTGAATCTGGGAACAAAAAAAATCTTGATCAGAAGTTCTCAAATAGTTTGGAATTTTATGTTCATATTCCTTTTTTTATTACAACCAATTTTGGTTCAGTCGTTGTTTAACACACATTCCCAAATAGCTTTGACTTATAAATAATGAAAGAAGAGAGAGGAATCTTTTTTAAAACTAAACTTTTGTAACAATTTAATTTTGGTGGGAAGGAACAATTTCAGTGTTAGAAACTTTTAAAATAAATTATTTTAAAATTGATAATATCTTAGAACTGACTACTGCATAGCATTCGTCCAAATTAGCATACTTAATTTATTTTTCCATAATTCACCCAAAGATATTTCTAGCATTGCAAACATCAAACATTCCACTCATATAAATGATTTCTTAATCATTTGTATCTTTAGTGTTGATCTCCAGAGTGTGACCAAAATTCATACTATATTAAGTTATAAAAGCTTTAATAGTGAACTTAGGCTAAAGAAACATATGTTTTGTCCAAGCAACTATTGATTTAATTCACTGTATTTTTTTTGCTAATTTGTATTTGGCACCAGGGAAATTCCTTGTTTTTCTAGGCTAGGATGCTCAGGGCTTCAATGAGTAGTTAGTTGAATCTTTATTCTCATGATTTCTTTGGGATGCCTCCGCCACTGCAGACATTATTATCAGTGAGAATTTTATCTATTCTGCTATCTTTGCCTGTTTTACTGTCTTCACACCCAGGCATCTGTAAAAGTAGCATTACTTATATATCTTTGGTTTGTTTTAGTTCCTCCAATGGAAATGTCAATCAAGATTTTTTGTGGCAAATCAATTTGAAAACAGGTTCTTGGTTTCTGCTCATTTTGTGTTTATTGTAAAGATTTTCATAATCTTATTTCTTTATGATCCAGTTATGTTCTTTTTTTAGTTTTTCAACTTTCTGACAGTTTGTATCCCTGATTTCATCTTACAGTTTTGCTGTAAAAGTACTACCTTTCCCCTCTTGTTTAAATTGACAATAATGTTTCTGTAAATCCTGTCTTTATCTTCAAAAGTTCATCAAATACTGGCCAAATAAAATCCAGAGTCTATAATTAAAATCACTTCCAAGGTTCCTTGACATTTGCAAGTTTGGTTTTAATTCTTAATTTTCTCTGTATTATTCCAATTTATGATATTCTCTTTTTCTGTCTTCCTCCTTACTAGTAGTCTGCCTTATTTACATGAGGGCCTTTATTTCCAACTGAAGAAAAAGTATTTCCCTTAATAATCTGCTTATATTTATTCTGAAATCCAATTTTATTTAGGTACTTTTTTTTTTTTTTTTTGCAGCTTGCCTGTAATTTCTACTTCCTGCATTTATGTGTGTAGAATTTCTAAACATATTCTGAAGTTGTCATCATCTGAGTGATGAGACACACAGTGGTGGTCTACCTAGTAATATTGTGAACTAAGGAACTCCTATTTGTAGTCTTTATTCACCTCTGAAGTACTTATTCTGCTTTATAGTATTTTGAAATGAGAAATGATAGGAACTCTTTGATACCTACAATTGTGTTCTCTGTGTGTATAGTTTGAGGAAGTGTCAGATTTTCTTGAACTAGAATTCGTATAAACCTCTTGTCCTTTGTGGAGTGAGGAGCCTCCACACATCCTTCCAGGCAGATCTAAAATGGCCACTCTTGAGACATGAGCAAACATTTGTCACATGATGGAGACAGCGAGGAAAAGAGCTAAGTAGGGGAAGCAGAAACTACTTTCTCCCTTGGGAAAAAACTGAGCAGAAAGCCAGACATCTTCTGGTTCTGACTCATCTCTTGGGCATACTCTGCAAAAGCTATGGCAAAGAGTCAGTGAATTAGCAGATTCACTCAGAGTAACTTTTTCCTACCCTGCAAGTACCTACCAGCCCTGGAGGTGCCTGTATGACTAGTACTTCTTAATTGGATTCAGTCTATGTTTAAGGTAAATGCTTGATGTTAATAGGTTAGTTCCAGCTCCCTACTGGGTATAACTCACTGCTCTTCTTTCTATTATTATTATTATTATTATTATTATTATTATTATTATTAAGGCAAGGGTCTCACTGTCGCCCAGGATGGAGTGCAGTGGTGCGACCACAGCTCACTGAAGCCTCTACCTCCTGGGCTCAAGCGATCTTCCCACCTCAGCTTCCCAAGTAACTGGGACTACAGGTATGCACCACCATGCCCAGCTAATTTTTATTTTTATTTTTGTAAAGACTGAGTTTCGCCGTGTTGCCCAGGCTAGTCTTGAACTCCTGAACTCAAGCAACCTGGCTACCTCGGCCTAGCAAAGTGCTGGGATTACAGGCATGAGCCCCCGCACCTGCCTATGTAAAAATTCCGTGATAAACCTAAGGACTCAATTAATATATGATAGTCACTAATATTTATAAAACAGTTTGAATTTTATAAAATTATTTTTGGATTACATTATCTCATTTTGGGATTCACAACAGTGCTGTAACTTAGCTTTATTAAACCAAAGTCCAGGCACATTTATTTCTGTAGATTCTCTCTAGTTTAATTTGTAGCAGAGCCAGGATACATAAGTGATAGCATCACTTTCCAGTCTTAAACTTGGTTGCTTTGTATCTTTAAGTAATGTTTTTTCAGTTATCCTCATCTTACTGCCTCTCTGAGCACTGCTTTTAAATGAAATAAGATGCTAGAGCTGATGATTACCAAGCGATAGAGATCTGTATCTCAAGGATACAACTTTATTTTTTGTAAATATGTAATATTGTTAAGAATAGCTCTGCTCTGTATGAACAGGGAATTCAAACTTTTAAAAATGAAAAATGAGAACCTTCCTGAATGAAATTTTACTCAAATCTCCTATTAAATCCTAAGAATAGGCTGCTGGCTTCCATTACTTTCAGGAAATGAAAAATGGCTCAGAAGCTAAGTGAGCTAAGTAAGCCATCTCTCTCTCAATTGTTTCAGTTTCTCAGGAATTGCTGTACAATGCTGCCAATAATGATCTCCATGGATCTGACCCCCATTCCATCTCCCACTGCCTCTGAAGCTCCAGATGTCACCAAAAGAAGGAGCTTTGAAGAAAGTGCCTGTAGCCTCTTTTTACCCTGAGGTGGGTGAGGCCAGGCAGGGTGATTCTCAGGATATCCTGATGATCAAAGGTACAGTTGAAGCCTTCATCAAGACTTTCTTGAAGATGACCAAGAAATTCAGGAAACACTACCAAATAGCCTGAGAACTGAAGATGGAGCTCAAGAATGGATGGCACAAGTGCCACCTAAAATGTAATGCATGATGATATACACGATGATTAGTAAGCTCCTTGAGGGCAGAGGCCATTACACCGTTTGTAGACTTCTTCCCCCTACCTTCACAATATCTAGCAGAGTACCAAGCATATAAATTATACTCAATAAATGTTAGTTTATGACTGAGAGAAAAGACTTTATATAAAAAGTGCTCTTAGGGCTGGGCGCAGTGGCTCATGCCTATAATCCCAGTACTTGGGGAGGCTGAGGCGGGCGGATCACTTGAGGTAAGGAGTTTGACACCAGCCTGGCCAACATGATGGAACCCCGTCTCTACTAAAAATACAAAAAATTAGCTGGGCATGGTGGCCCATGCCTGTAATCCCAGCTACTCAGGAGATTGAGGCATGAGAAACCCTTGAACCCGGCAGGCAGAGGTTTCAGTGAGCCAAGATGGCACCACTGCTCTCCAGCCTGGGAGACAGAGTCCGTCTCCCAAAAAAAAAAAAAAATGCCCTCAAACCCCTCTTTTCTTAGTACTTAATCCACGATCAGGAATGGTGATAGAGTTGACTATTATCTCAGGCTTCTTGGCCACTATTGTCTTCTGTCTTGACTGTGTGTTGGGTAGGAAATATGTATCTGTCCGTATATGAAGTTTTCAGTATTAATATGTCTACACTGATGCCTGGGCTTTTTTTTTTTTTTTTATTTCTTAGATGTTTCATTGTGATATTCAGTTATTTAGTGGAAATCTCTCATCTGAACCACACTCAAGGGGTATTTATTATACTGTCAGATTTAAAAATCCATCTTGTATCTGTTGTTAAGATTCAACAATAACCAGTCTTGCTTCTTGAATAGGTCTACATCAGTCGTCATTGTGTTTCAGAAGTAGGATGTACTATCACATCAATTTTCTAAAAAAAAAATTTAACGTGTTACTCTTGAATGACAGCATATAGTCTTAACATCTCACCTGAGCAGTGCTTCCCATAGCCTGCTAAAAGACTATTTACAGCAATGTGATTTAAGATACTGCTTAATTAAAACAAGGCTCATGGTCTATTTCTCTTAGAGAAAAGGAAACAGCAACTTAGCTCCATTCAGTTCTTCTGACCCTAAGTTGTCCTTAGAGAATTAATCACATCTTCTTTTAGGAGTTAACTTTCATTTAGAGGCAGATCTTGAAAATCTTCAACTTTTTGATTTCTTGTACCTTTTGTGGCTCCAGTCACATGTAAGTTTTTTTATTTGTAATTTTTTCCCATCAATAAGCATTTCAGATTACTAGTTTTTTGACAAACATGAGGTAGACATTCATTACCAACTCTTAATAGCTGCCATTTTAGATTATAAGGAATCCAATATAAGAATAAAGTATATTTTATTCAGGAAAATAATCTTACATCAACAACATACTTTTCTTTTGAGCAGGAGATGTATTATGCTGTATAGATTTGGGGTTTTGCTAAACGCATGAAAGTTTTTGAAAGGAAATTGAGTTTGTCTTCATAAGCTTTTATGTATATAGCCAAGGATCCTTAAGTGTATAGCTTTAAAAGAAACTTACTGTATTTCATGGATAAATTAATTACCAGTTTTTCTAGAATTTGCAAAAGGAAGAAAAACATAGAATCTGAAAATAATTTCTGTGAATTGGATAGGATGTGTGGGTTTAAGGTTTGAGCCTTTACTTTCTTTTTTTTGAGATGGAGTCTTGCTCTGTTGTGCAGGCTGCAGTGCAATGGCACGATCTCGGCTCACTGCAACCTCTGCCTCCCAGGTTCAAGCAATTCTCCTGCCTCAGCCTCTCGAGTAGCTGGGATTACAGGCATGTGCCACCATGCCTGGCTAATTTTTGTATTCTTAGTAGAGACAGGGTTTCACCATGTTGGCCAGGCTGGTCTCAAACTCTTGACCTTGTGATCCACCCGCCTTGGCCTCCCAAAGTACTGGGATTACAGGTGTGAGCCACTGCGCTGGGCCCTCACATCAACTTTTTAATAAATTACATTGTAAATTTTGTCAGTTTATATGATGAATTTTAATCAATAATCCAGAACAGATTTGGTTAAAATATTGTTAGTAATTTGTATCAATATTTTAAATAATGTTTGGGCTAGTAACACATGAAAACTAAGTCATATATTGTTTATTCTTCCATTAAAATTAGTTTTTCCTCTGGTAATATAACAGGAGAACTTATGTATATAAGATCTGTGAAATTCTTCACGACATATAGTGTGGTTTGTCTTCTGCTTATTTTCCTCCTAATATCAGGTTACAAGTCTTATTATTACAGGGGATGACAGTGGCAGCAACTAAACTAACAAGTTCTAACAAAAGACGGTTTCACATTATTTTTAAACTTGAATTTTCCTATGATTTCTATCTTTTTCTTTTTCTCCAGGCTCCCAGCCAACCTCTGATAAACCCTCCCAGCGGCCATCAGAGAGCACAAATTGTAGCCCTACCCGGAAAAGGTCTTCATCTGAGAGTACTTCTTCAACAGGCTAGTGCTATTTGCTTTACCAGATTTTCAAGATAGTTTCCCATTTGCCTATTTGTGAATAGGAGTTACAATATTGTAGAAAAAATAATGGGGACTGTATCATATATGGTATTTTTTTTTCCATTCAAAGGAGTTGAAACAGTAGACTTGGTATGTGAGAATCAGTAATGTACATTGAGACGATATAAGGCCGGGTGCGGTGGCTCACGCCTGTAATCCCAGCACTTTGGGAGGCCGAGGCGGGCGGATCACGAGGTCAGGAGATCGAGACCATCCTGGCTAACACAGTGAAACCCCTTCTCTACTAAAAATACAAAAAATTAGCCGGGCGAGGTGGCGGGCGCCTGTAGTCCCAGCTACTTGGGAGGCTGAGGCAGGAGAATGGCGTGAACCCCCAGGGGCGGAGCCTGCAGTGAGCCGAGATCGCGCCACTGCACTCTAGCCTGGGCGACAGCAAGACTCTGTCTCACAAAAAAAAAAAAAAAAAAAAAAAGAAACGATATAACAGTCTTCCCCTTTACAAAGTTGAATTAAAGTAAAAGTATGTGTTGGGAATAATAGGGGAATGTGGATTGTAGCTATCTAATAAAGATTTAGATATATATAAAATTGCTTAAGGCCGGGCACAGTGGCTCACACCTGTAATCCCAGCACTTTGGGAGGCTGAGGTGGGTGGATCACCTGAGATCAGGAGTTTGAGACCACCCTGTTCAACATGGTGAAACCCCATCTGTACTAAAAATACAAAAACTAGCCAGGCATGGTGGCGTGCGCCTGTAATCCCAGCTACTTGGGAGGCTGAGGCAGGAGAATCTCTTGAACCTGGGAGGCGGAGGTTGCAGTGAGTGGAGATCACTCCACTGCTTTCCAGCCTGGGCGACAGAGTGAGACTCTGTCTGAAAAAAAAAAAAAAAAAAAATTGTTTAGTAAACTAGTAATTTCCAAAGTAGCATTCAGAAATCTCTAGGGATATGCAAAATAATTAAGAGTTCGTGAGGAGAACCTCTATTAATAGTTATTTTTAAACTTCTTAATTGTTAATGTTTATATATTTACAACCTGTTAATACATATAACATATTTGTATAATTTATATGGAAATTTAGGGTATGCTTCCAATTTTCTTTTTATGGATAGTTTGTGTGTTTACCAAAAAAAAAAAAAAAAAAAAAGAGGATGATTTATACCTGTTTTCTGCCTTTTACTGATGGTTGAAGAGTAAGAAATAATTTTTTAAAATGTATTAATTTTACTGAGAGAGATGGAGAGTGATAGATTAATTCCAGATAGTGAGGAATATATTAAAGAGAATTTGGAGTGTTCAGGAAAATAAATAAAAAAGCCAGTGTGGTCAGACTAAAGACGGTCGGTTGGTTGGTTGGTTGGTTGGTTGGTTGGTTGGTTGGTTGGTTGGTTTTGAGACGAGTCCCACTCTGTCGCCCAGGCTGGAGTACAGTGGTGCAGTCTCGGCTCACTGCAACCACTGACTCCTGGGTTCAAGTGATTCTCTTGCCTCAGCCTCCTGAGTAGCTGGAATTACAGGTGCCCACCACGATACCCAGCTAATATTTTTGTATTTTTAGTAGAGACTAAAATTCGCCATGTTGGCCAGGTGTCGAACTCCTGACTTCAGGTGATCTGCCCGCCTCAGCCTCCGAAAGTGCTGGGATTACAGGCATGAGCCACCGTGCCCAGCCAAAGATGTTTTTTTAGTATGAGGCTGGAAACGTAGTAGAGAACTAGTGATGTAGAGCCTTAAACACAGTTGGAAGTTGTGGAAACTTAAACAAGGAAGTGACATTATCTCCTCCCTTTCTATTTCTAGGTCTTTGAAGAAGTAGAAGGCCTTTCAAATTGTATCAATATGGTATTTGTTGAATTTAGTTGATGATTATCTTTAGAAGCTCTTTGTTAGTCCAGTTGTCTGCTTGGCAGCAAGTGATAGTTGTGTCTCTCTTGGTGCTTTGTTTTTATACTACCATGGAGAGACTTTTATACTCTAACAAGAAGTGACTTAATTGCCGGGCGCGGTGGCTCACGCTTGTAATCCCAGCACTTTGGGAGGCCGAGGCGGGCGGATCACGAGGTCAGGAGATCGAGACCACGGTGAAACCCCGTCTCTACTAAAAATACAAAAAATTAGCCGGGCGTGGTGGCGGGCGCCTGTAGTCCCAGCTGCTCGGAGAGGCTGAGGCAGGAGAATGGCGTGAACCCGGGAGGCGGAGCTTGCAGTGAGCCGAGATTGCGCCACTGCAGCACTCCAGCCTGGGTGACAGAGCGAGACTCCGTCTCAAAAAAAAAAAAAAAAAAAAAGAAGTGACTTAATTTCTCTGATGTTTACCTAGACCAGGGTAAGGAAACTCAGCCTATGGGCCAAATCAGTCTAAGGCCTATTTTTGTGTAGCCCTCAAGCTAAGAATTATTTTTAGGTTTTTAAAGGCTTGGGGGAAAAAGATGAAGAATAATATGAGGTAAGCATTATATATGTCCTCAAAAGCCTAAAATATTTACTCTCTGGCCTTTTACAGAAAAAGTTCATCAGTCCCTGAACAAATGAATGAGATTTTGATAAGGGACATATCAATGTTGAAAATCACCGAAATATTTTGGCCGGGCGCGGTGGCTCACGCTTGTAATCCCAGCAGTTTGGGAGGCCGAGGCGGGCGGATCACGAGGTCGGGAGATCAAGACCACGGTGAAACCCCGTCTCTACTAAAAATACAAAAAAATTAGCCAGGCGTGGTGGTGGGCGCCTGTAGTCCCAGCTACTCGGAGAGGCTGAGGCAGGAGAATGGCGTGAACCCGGGAGGCAGAGCTTGCAGTGAGCCGAGATCGCGCCAGTGCACTCCAGCCTGGGCGACAGAGCGAGACTCCGTCTCAAAAAAAAAAAAAAAAAAAAAAAAAGAAAATCACCGAAATATTTTACTTTTGTAAACAAAAGAAAGAATATCTAAATTCATAATGTTTCTTTTGCAATGAGACTATTCTCTTCATTGAATTAGATTTCTGTTGAGGGTTGCTGTGAGTAGTGAGCACTGGGAATACAAATACAAGTAAGATTAAGTTACTGCCCTCAATAATTCAGACATATTCACTGAAAAGCAATGTATTAAATTCTGTAACAGAGCAGTGTACAAAATGCTATGACACAGAGAAATTCAAGCACTAACCACTTGAAATGACTGAAGAAGATATCACTGAATAAGTCACGCACACTACTATATATTGAATTTACTTAAGTAGGCAAATGGGACAACATAAAGGATAATAATGTATTTAGCACAGTAACAACAGCACTTTCGAAGAAAGGCACAAAACCATGAAATAGCATAGTGTTTTTGAAGAATTGTTGGATATGACTAATGTACATAAGTTGTGATGATGGTGGTTGGAAAAGGAAGTTGTAAAAGTAATAATGAGGACTATATCATATATGGTATGTTTTTTTCATTCAAAGGAGTTGGAACTTCATTGTACATGCAGTTGGGAGCTACTGAACAATTTCTAACAAGGAAGATAAATTATTTGATATGCTCTATCAGTAAGAATAGGATAGGTCTTGCAGTGTTAAAAAGTGATCCCCAAATCTTAGTGGCTTAGAACAACAAAGGCTTATTTTTTGTTCATGCTGTGTGACCAGCAAGAGTCCACTCCATGTTGCCTTCCCTCTAGGACCCTGGCTAACAGAGAAGCTGTACCTTGAATGTTGCTTGTCTTCTGGCAGAGGGGAAAGGGCCATAGTAAAGCACTAACTGGCTATTAAAATTTCTGCATTAAATGTTACTTCTCAGTTTCAATGCCAAAGCAAGTCATGTGGTTAAGTCTTGTGTCAATGGGACTAGAAAGTATAATCTTTTTGGCGGTAGGGGGTGGATAGCAAATATTGATAAGTAATAATATAGTTTATCATATGTGTATGTTAAAAAAATGCTACAACATTACAATATGAAGAATGGAGTGTGACAAATGCATGCAGACAGAGGAGATAATGGCTTCAGATTTGGATATATTAAATTTGGACTGTCTTTGGCCTATTTAGGTAGAGATATTGAATAGACTGTTAGAAGCAGTAGTTTATACTTTGAGAGACATCTGTAGTAGAGACCTACCAGTATATATATGAACTTGAATTTGGCAGTGAAAGAGATCACCCAGGGAGAACGTGTTAAATGAGGTGACGGGGACGGAGACCTAAGAAACTTGAGCATTTTGGAGGGAAGTGGAAGAAAAGATGTTTAGTGAAGGAGACTTAAATATGAAACATCAAACTGTATATGTCACAGAAGCCTAAACAAGACTTCAGAAAGGAACAGATTAGTCAACATTAGATGTCACAAAGAGATCAAGAAGAGTTCGATCAGAAAGTGTCAAATGATTGAGAAAATAAAAAATAGTCTGAGAATGTGAAAGTTTGGAGCTTGAAAGAGGGAACGGAGACTTAAAATTCAGGTGCCATTGAAGTAAATTAGAGCTCTTTATTTCCAGTAATGTGGTAGATTAGGTGTGCAGAGCAAACAAACACCTTGTTATCTAAAACCTAAAAATACATGGACAACATTTCTTACAGTATGACTGAACTTTGAAGTAACTAAATAGGAAACCAGAAACTTCAGAAAGTTCAATTCAACAGAGATAAAGAGCATTAGAGCTGCTTGACATCTGCTTGATCCCTGGTGGCTGGGAGTCTGGTAATTGGAACACATCCAGCTGCAAGAGACAAAAGACAGAGCCTAGGACTCTGGTAGAACAGAAAACCGCATCAGATTTCCATGCAGAAAGTTGGAACCCCCAAAAGGTGACACTTAACAATATACGAGAAAATAGAAATAAACCTATCATAGAAAAGGACAGTTTCTTGTTTTAGTTTTGGCTTTGGAAGGAGGAAGAAAAAGGAGTTTCTGACCACAAGCTCTTACTAATTCTTTGCCTCTCCTACAGATTTATAGTTTGTCAGACCCAGAAAAAAGTTGAAATAAAATTTGTCATAGGTTTGTAGTGTTCCCAGTTGCATTGCAGAGCCAAATGCAAATACTCTAGAGAACTGCCATTAAATATAAACCTGAGCTTTCAAAATCACTGTATTCACAATTTTGGTTGACCTAGCTTTCTCATATATTGTAGCAACACAGGGAATGACAGCCTTTATTTTGCAATTTAAAGGCAAAGAAGTAAACCAGAATCGTGTCCTAACCTTCTAGGTTTAGTCAAAGGAATACCATACCTCTAGAAACCATCTGTTTAGTAAACTGAGGTATGTAAACAACTGTAGAAATGAAAAGCAATTTGCATTTTGGATAAGATGCCTCAAGCATCTTATGACTTATGACTAATGTACATAAGTTGTGATGATGGTGGTTGGAAAAGGAAGTTGTAAAAGTAATAATGAGGACTATATCATATATGGTATGTTTTTTTCATTCAGAGGAGTTGGAACTTCATTGTACATGCAATTGGGAGCTACTGAACAATTTCTAACAAGGAAGATAAATTATTTGATATGCTCCATCAGTAAGAATAGGATAGGTCCTATCCAGTAAGATGCCTCAAGCATCTTATTGAACTAAATTCCCTGTTTTTGAGATAAATCCAAAGGGATAATATGCTAACAGTATATGATTTTACTGAAATCTGTAGTCGTTATTATGCATATCAGGAGCCCATAGTAACAAAATTATTATTGATGAGTAAAATCTAAGCCTTTTCTGGAGGTTTTTAATATCTTACTAGGTCTTTAGGACGTAATATGAGGATAACTATTTTCATTTCTGAAATGAGTATTTGCAAATACTCTGTTAAAGTTTACATCTCTCTTAGAGGTCTTTTTTTAATATTTGTAGCTTTTAAGATATTTATGTCTGTCTGCTCATTTCTCAGGTATTTGACATAACTGAAGATTTTTATAATTAGGACACAAATCCATGGTAATTTTCACATTCTAGAGAACATAAATCCCTTCAGTAGTGTTTCACAGAATCATTTCATCTTTTTATAGCTGGTTTACAAACATTGTTACATTGATGAGAGAGGTAGTTCTTTTATAATTTTATTATTGAGCAACTACTATATTCAGGCTACCAAATTCAACTACTGTATTAAGCCAAAAGACTGTAAGAGACATTCCATAATACCAAGGAACTTATGTTAAGATCAGTTTATCTTGAGAGCAACAATAAAATATGCTAGTGATTTTACATAAATTTATTTATTTATTTATTATTTTTGACAGAGTCTCGCTCTTGTCACCCAGGCTGGAGTGCAGTGTCGCGATCTCGGCTCACTGCAACCTCCACCTCCCGGGTTCATGCGATTCTCCTGCCTCAGCCTCTCTTGTAGCTGGGATTATAGGCATGTGCCACCATGCCCGGCTACTTTTTGTATTTTTAGTAGAGACGGGATTTCACCATGTTGGCCAGGCTGGTCTCGAACTCCTGACCTCAAGTAATCCGCCCACCTCGGCCTCCGAAAGTGCTGGGATTACAGGCGTGAGCCACCACTCCTGACCTGTGTAGTAGTATTCTACACATAACTGAATGCTGAAATGATGGAAAGTTAATCAGAAATTGCTTCCATAAACTTTGTATTGAGGTTTAAAAGACATCATACATATGCCATGACTAAAGAGGTAAGTGGGAGAAGAGGAGAAGGCGTTTTGATGCAATAGGAAAACTATGTACTTTTGACTTAGGTCTAGTTGATTCACATTTAGCAATATTGTGTAACCTTGTGGAAGTTGCATAAACCATTCAACCTATGACTTTCTAATCTGTAACATGAGGCTACTTCTATTTATCTTGCAGACTAGTGGGAATTAGAGTAAGTGGATAGGAAATTCTTATCACTGAATTAGTTTTTGAGTAAATGGTAACTTCTCTTTTTTTTTTTGAGACTGAGTCTTGCTCCGTCACTCAGGCTGGAGTGCAGTGGCACGATCTCGGCTCACTGCAAGCTCCGCCTCCCAGGTTCATGCCATTCTCCTGCCTTAGCCTCCCGAGTAGCTGGGACTCGGGCGCCTGCCACCATGCCCTGCTAATTTCTTTTTGTATTTTTAGTAGAGTCAGGGTTTCACCGTGTTAGCCAGGATGGTCTGGATCTCCTGACCTTGTGATCTGCCTGCCTCAGCCTCCCAAAGTGCTGGGATTACAGGTGTGAGCCACTGCGCCCAGCCTTATTTATTTATTATTTTTTTTGACACGCAGTCTCCCTCTGTTGCCCAGTCTAGAGTGCAATGGTGCAATCTCGGCTTACTGCAGCCTCCGCCTCCCAGGTTCAAGTGATTCTCCTGCCTCAGCCTCCCGAGTAGCTGGGACTGCAGACGTGCACCACCACGCCAGCTAATTTTTATATTTTTAGAAGAGATGGGGTTTCACTATGTTGGCCAGGCTGGTCATGAACTCCTGACCTCAGGTGGTCCACCTGCCTTGGCTTCCCAAAGTGCTGGGATTAGAGGCGTGAGCCACTGCACCCAGCCATAAATGGTAACTTCTGTTGTTACTGTTGCTACTGTTGGCTCTCCTGCCATTATTATGAGAGTATGGAATGAGAATTAGGTCATATACAAGGGAGACAGGGTATAGTGGTAAAGCATAAAAAAAGATTGCAAAGGCGTTTAGCCACATTTTTTTCTTTTTTTATGGGACGGGGTCTTGCTCTGTCACCCAGACTGGAGTGCAGTTGCATGATCATGGCTCACTGCAGCCTCCGCCTCCCGGGTTCAAGTGATTCTCCTGACTCAACCTCCACAGTAGCTGGGACTATAGGTGTGTGCTACCACGCCTGGCTAAGTTTTGTATATTTGGTAGGGACAGGGTTTTGCCATGTTAGCCAGGCTGATATTGAACTCCTGACCACAGATGATCTGCCTGCCTCGGCCCCCCAAAGTGCTGGGATTTCAGGCCTGAGCCACTGTGCCTGGCCTGTTTAGCCACATGTGATGAGTAGTCTTAAATCTTTGCTGACTACTAGGCCCTCCTTGCATAGAGTGAAACTCCAAAAAAATGGCCTAAGAAAAACTAGGGAGTTGTATATGAAAAATTCCCAAGGTTTACATGTGGCATGAGACATTTGAACTCTGACTACCAACTGTAGAGTCCTTGGGGACAATTATGAAGGCCCCCATAAAGATTACATCTTGGTCAGACATGGTGGCTCACACCTGTTATCCCAGCACATTGGGAGACCAAGGCAGGTAGATCACTTGAGGCCAGGAGTTCGAGGGCAGCCTGGCCAACATGGCAAAACCCCATCTCTACTAAAAACACATAAAAATTAGCCAGACATGGTCACGCACACCTGTAGTCCCAGCTACTTGGGAGGCTGAGGCAGGATAATTGCTTGAACCCAGGAGGCAGAGGTTGTAAACCCAAGGTTGCGCCACTGCACTCCAGCCTGGGCAACAGAGCAAGACCCTGTCTCAGAAAGAAAAGAAAAAAAGAAAAGATTACACCTTAGCAGAGCTAAAGTGTCTCTGGAATGAAGATTACACTAGACCCTAGTAATGATTTAAAACAGGATTCAAGGAATCAAACTGTCAAACTGTTCTACAAATAACTGATTTTTAAAACAAAGTTCAACATTTAAAAACATTTTAATTGTGAAAAAACATACACAATTTTTTTTAAATTTTGGCAAAATACAGACAATATAAAATTTACTGGCAGGACGCGGTCGGTCACGCCTGTAATCCCAGCACTTTGGGCGGCAGAGGCGGGCAGATCACCTGAGGTCAGGAGTTGGAGACCAGCCTGGCCAACATGACAAAACTCCGTCTCTACTAAAAATACAAAAACTAGCCAGGCGTGATGGCAGGCACCTGTAATCCCAGCTACCCGGGAGGCTGAGGCACGATAATTGCTTGAACCCAGGAGGTGGAGGTTGCAGTGAGCCAAGATCACACCACTGCATTCTAGCCTGGGTGACAGAGTGAGACTGTCTCAAAAAAAAGAAAAAAATTTACCATCTTAACCATTTCTAAAGCCATGTGCAATGGCTCACGTCTGTAATCCCAGCACTTTGGGACGCCGAGGCAGGTGGATCACCTGAGGTCAGGAGTTCAAGACTAGTCTGACCAACATGGTGAAACCCTATCTCTACTAAAAATATAAAAATTAGCCGGCCATGGTGACGCATGCCTGTAGTCCCAGCTACTCAGGAGGCTGAGGCAGGAGAATCATATGAACTTGGGAGGCGGAGGCTGCTGTGAGCTGAGATCACGCCAGTGCACTCCAGCCTAGGAGACAGAGCTAGACTCCCCATTTCTTTTCTTTTCTTTTTTTTTCAGAGTCTCGCTCCTGTCGCCCAGGCTGGATCCCAAGTTCAAGCGATTCTCCTGCCTCAGCCTCCAAGTAACTGGGATTACAGGTGTCCACCACCACGCCAGCTAATTTTTGTATTTTTAGTAGAGACGGGGTTTTGCCATGCTGGCCAGGCTGGTCTTGAACTCCTGACCTCAGGTGATCCGCCGGCCTTGGCCTCCCAAAGTGCTGTGATTACGGGCATGGGCCACCGCGCCTGCCTAGACTCCCCATTTCTAAGTGTACAGTTAATTCACTAGTGTTGAGTACATTTACATTTTTGTGCAACCAGTCTCCGTAACTTTCTTCATCTTGCAAAACTGAAACTCTATATCCATTAAATAAGAACTTCATATTCCCCTGTCCCTTCAGTCCCTGGCAATCACCCACTAAAGTGGAACCACACGGTGTTTGTTTTTTTGTGACTGGCTTACTTAACTTAGCATAAGGTCCTCAGGGTTTATTTTTTACTCATTTTTATTTCTATTTTTTTTTTTTTTTGAGGTGGAGTTTCGCTCTTGGTGCCCAGGCTGCAGTGCAATGGAGAGATCTCAGCTCACTGCAGCCTCTACCTCCTGGGTTCGTGTGATTCTCCCGCCTTAGCCTCCCGAGTAGCTGGGATTACAGGCATG
Organism: Hylobates moloch; assembly: GCF_009828535.3. Taxonomy (NCBI): domain Eukaryota; kingdom Metazoa; phylum Chordata; class Mammalia; order Primates; family Hylobatidae; genus Hylobates; species Hylobates moloch. The sequence continues at coordinate 99,827,531 of NW_026652280.1, forward strand.
CACCACCATGCCCAGCTAATTTTGTATTTTTAGTAGAGATAGGGTTTCTTCATGCTGGTCAGGCTGGTCTCAGACTCCTGACCTCAGGTGATTCACCCGCCTCGGCCTCCCAAAGTGCTGGGATTACAGGTGTGAGCCACTGCGCCCAGACAGGGTTTATCCATTGTTTAGCATGTGTCAGAATTGCCTTCCCTTTTAAGGCTGAATAATATTCCTTTGCATGTTTTACCACATTTTGTTTATTGTTATTTGTTTATAAATGGTTACTTGGGTTGCTACCAACCTTGGCCATTTGTGAATAATACTGCTATGAGCAATGGTGAACAAATACCTCTTCCAGACCCTGCTTTCAGTTTTTTTTGGTGTATACCCAGAAGTGGAATTCCTCGATTATATGGTAATTCTATTTTTAATTTTTTGATAGATTGCCCTACTGTTTTCCACAATGGTGTACCATTTTACATTCCCATCAACAGTGTACAATGTTCCAGTTTTTTCAACTTCAACATTTTTTAAAGGAAGACAACAAAATCCAAACACTTCATGTAACATTAAACTGTCTAGCATCCTATAAAAAATTAGTAGACTTGCCAAGAGGCAAGAAAATATGACTCAGCAGAAGAAAAATCAGTGGAAACTGCCACAGAAATAACATGGGGTATAATTGATAGAGAAGTATACTAAAAGAGCTATTTTTGATAATTTAAGGGAAAATGTGAACGTAGGATAGAAACGAAAGATTAAAAAATCTGCCACGCATGGTGGCGTGTGCCTGTAGTCCCAGTTACTCTGGAAGCTGAGGAGAGAGGATAGTTTGAGGCTAGGAATTCAAGGATGTAGTGTACTATAATTGCACCTGTGAACAGCCACTGTTCTGCAGCCTGGACAACATATGGAGACTTCATCTGTCTAAAATAATCAAATGCAACTTCTATGGATGAAAAATACAATATCTGAAATGAAAATTTCACTAAATGATGTAACAGCAGATTAGATCCTACAGAAGAAAAGATTACTAAACTTGGAGAAATACAAATAAAAGTTATCCAAAATGAAGTACAGAGTGGAATAAAAGATTGACCAAAAAAATGAATGAAACTTTAGTGACCTCTGGTACAATATCAAGAGAGCTAATATACATGGGATAGAGTCTCATAAAGAACAAATTGGGAATAGCAGTTGAAGAAATAATGTTTAATATTTCTTTCACACTTTCATTAAAACTGTATCCCACAGATCCATGAAACTCTACGAATCCCATGTAGGATAAACACACTTGACAGCATACATAGACAAATTAAAGGACGTTATTACCAAATTTCTGGAAAACGATTGTAAAGAGAAAATCTTAAAATTAACCAGCAGAAACAAAATTAAAAACACATACATACAAACACATACAGAGGAACACAGTAACAACTATCAGCAGACATATTGTCAGAAATTTTGCAAGCCAAAACACAATGGAATGATGTCTTTAACTGTGGAAAGGAAAAAAAAAAATCTGTCAACTTAAAATTCTTTAACCAGCAAAAATATCTTTCAAAAATGGAGGCAAGAGGCCGGGCGTGGTGGCTCACGCTTGTAATCCCAGCACTTTGGGAGGCCGAGACGGGTGGATCAGGAGGTCAGGAGATCGAGACCACGGTGAAACCCCGTCTCTACTAAAAATACAAAAAATTACTGGGCGTGATGGCGGGCGCCTATAGTCCCAGCTACTCGGAGAGGCTGAGGCAGGAGAATGGCGTGAACCCGGGAGGCGGAGCTTGCAGTGAGCCGAGATCGCGCCACTGCACTCCAGCCTGGGTGACAGAGCAAGACTCCATCTCAAAAAAAAAAAAAAAAAGAAAAAGAAAAAAAAAAATGGAGGCATGATAAACATTATCAGAAAAAGAAAAGTTTAAAGAATTTGTTGCCAGTAGACCTACAGTAGCAGAAACACTAAAGGACATTCTTCAGATAGAAAGAAAACATAGTAGATAGAAACATGCATCTACCAAAGGAGTAAAGAGTGCCAGAAATTGTCAACCAATGGGAAAATATAAAACACATTTTTCTCGGCCGGGCGCAGTGGCTCACGCCTGTAATCCCAGCACTTTGGGAGGCTGAGAGGGGCGGATCATGAGGTCAGGAGATCGAGACAATCCTGGCTAACACGGTGAAACCCCGTCTCTACTAAAAATACAAAAAAGTAGCTGGGCATGGTGGCAGGCGCCTGTAGTCCCAGCTACTCGGGAGGCTGAGGCAGGAGAATGGCGTGAACCCGGGAGGTGAAGCTGGCAGTGAGCCGAGATCGCACCACTGCACTGCAGCCTGGGTGACAGAGCAAGACTCCATCTCAAACTCAAAAAAAAAAAAAAAAAAAAAAAAAAAACCACCACATTTTTCTTATATTCTTTTGAGGTGCTTGTGGAATTATACCAAGATACCATCCTATTCTGGGTAATCAAATGTCTTGATATGTTTTAAAAGATTAAACTCATGCAGAATATATTTTCAGACCACAACAGAATTAAATTAGAATTCAGTAATACAAGTTACTAAATTCTCTAAATATGTGGAAATTAAATGACACACTTCTAAATAATTCATAAGTAAAAGATGAATCCCCAAAAATGAAATCAGAAAATACTTTGAAATGAATAAAAATGAAGACACATAGGGCCGGCGTGGTGGCTCACGCCTGTAATCCCAGCACTTTGGGAGGCCGAGGCAAGTGGATCACAAGGTCAAGAGATTGAGACCATCCTGGCCAACATGGTGAAACCCCGTCTCTGCTAAAAATACAAAAAAATTACCTGGGCGTGGTGGCGCATGCCTGTAGCCCTGGCTGTTTGGGAGGCTGAGGCAGGAGAATCACTTGAACTCAGGAGGTGGAGGTTGCAGTGAGCCGAGATCGTGCCACTGCACTGCAGCCTGGCGACAAAGCGAGACTCTGTTTCAAAAAAAAAAAAAAAAAAAAAAAACACACACGTAGAAATTTGTGGGATAATCTAAGAATATTTATAGCTGAGATTATTAAACACCAAAGATCTATCTAAGTCAGTTCTCACCTTTAGGAAGCTGAAAAAAGAAGAGCAAGTAAAACCTGCATTAGAAAGAAGAAAGTGGGCTAGACGCAGTTGCTCACGCCTGTAATCCCAGCACTTTGGGAGGCCTAGGCAGGCAGATCACGAGGTCAGGAGTTTGAGACCAGCCTGACCAACATGGTGAAACCCAGTCTCTACTAAAAAAATACAAAAAATAGCTGGGCATGGTCACGTGCACCTGTAATCCCAGCTACTTAGGAGTCTGAGGCAGGAGAATTGCTTGAACTGGGAGGCAGAGGTTGCAGTGAGCTGAGATTGCACCACTGCACTCCAGCCTGGGCGACAGAGTGAGTCCATCTCAAAAAAGAAGAAAGTAAAAGTTGGGTGGTGTGCCTGAAGTCTTAGCTACCTGGGTGACTGAAGCAGGGAAAAGACTGCTTAAGCCAAGGAGTTTGAGGCCAGTCTGAGCACCTTGGCAAGACCCATCTCAAAACAGTAACAGCAACAACACCAACAAAACGAAAAGAAAAATAAAAATTAGCCCTGAATAGCCAAAGCTATTTCTTTTTTTTTTTTTTTTTGAGACGGAGTCTCGCTCTGTCACCCAGGCGCCAAAGCTATTTCTAAGCTGAATGGGAGAAATAACTTTACCTGACTTCAGTTATACTGCAGAGCTATAATAACCAAAACAGCATGGTACTAGCATAAAAATAGACACATAGACCAGTGGAACAGGAGAGAGAACCCAGAAACAAATCCACACACCTACAGTGAACTTATTTTTGACAAAGGTCCCAAGAGCATAAAGTCTCTTCAATAAATAGTGCTGGAAATACTGGATATTCATATGCAAAAGAAAAACTTGACCCCTGTCTCTCAGCACATACAAAAACTGAAATCAAAATGGATGAAAGGCTTAAATCTAAGATCTCAAAAGTATGAAACTACTATAAGAAAACGTTGGGAAAACTCTCCCGGATATTGATCTGAACGAAAATTTATGAGCAATACCCCAGAGGCACAGGCAGCCAAACAAATATGGATAAATGTGATCAAATCAAGTAAAAAAGCTTCTGCACAGCAAAGTATACAGTCAATAAAGTGAAGAGACAACCCACAGAATGGGAGAAAATATTTGCAAACTACACATCTAATGAAGTATTCATAACCAGAATATATAAATTCAAACCACTCTATAGGTAAAAGTCTAATAAGCCGTTTAAAAATGGGCAAAAGACTGAAGAGAGATTTCTGAAAAGAAGATGTTACAAATGGCAACAGGCATAGGTACTCAACATCATTGATTATCAGAGGAATGCAAATCAAAACTACAATGAGATATCATCTCACCCCAGGTAAAATGGTTTATACCCAAAAGACAGGCAGTAACAAGGCTGAGTGTGGTGGTTCACGCCTGTAATCCTGTCACTTTGGGAGCCTGAGGCATGCAGATTGCCTGAGCTCAGGAGTTGGAGACCAGCCTTGGCAACACGGTGAAACCCCGTCTCTACCAAAAATATAAAAATTAGCCAGTCTCATAACCCAGTCTCAAATCAATTAATAAATATTTTTTGAGAAAAACAATACATGAGAAAAAATCACCTAATTGTCTAAGTAGATTAAGGGAACATATTTGACAAAATTTGACATCCATTCATGATTTTTTAAAAAAAAGCTCTTAGAAAATAAGACTAGAATAGAATTTGCTCAACCCATTACAGGGTGTTTGCAGAAAAATCTACAGCTAACCTAACACTTAATGGTGAAAGACTGAAAACTTCCTCCCTAAGATTGGGGAAAAGGTATAGATGTCCACTACTTCTATTCAGCATTATAGTGAAGTCTTAATGTCTTATTCAGAGATAATACAATTTGCAGAAAATTCCCAAGGAATTTGTTAAAAAGTTGCTGGAACTTGATAAATGAGTTTAACAATACAATTTCTGTGTGTTTAAGCTCAACATATAGAAATCATTGTATTTCTATATACAGTGAACAATTAGAAACCGAAATATAGCCAGGCATGGTGGCTCATACCTGTAATACCACCACTTTGGGAGACAGAAGTGTGTGGATCGCTTGAGCCCAGAAGTCCCAGACCAGTCTAGGCAACATGGCGAAACCCCATCTCTACAAAAATTACAAAAATTAGCCGGGCATGGTGGCGCACACCTGTAGTCCCAGCTACTCGGGAGGCTGAGGCAGGAGAATCACTTGAACCCAGGAGGCAGAGGTTGTAGTGAGCCAAGATCACGCCACTGCACTCCAGCCTGAGTGACAGAGCGAGACTCCATCACAAAAAAAAAGATTTAGTAATTCCAGTCTTAGGTATTGACCCAAGAGAAATGAAAATATGTTTAAACAAAATGTCATGTGCACACATGTTCATAGGATATTTTTTCTTTTTTTTTTTTTTTTTTTTTTTGAGACGGAGTCTCGCTCTGTCACCCAGGCTGGAGTGCAGTGGCGCAATCTCGGCTCACTGCAAGCTCCGCCTCCCGGGTTCACGCCATTCTCCTGCCTCAGCCTCTCCGAGTAGCTGGGACTACAGGCGCCCGCCACCACGCCTGGCTAATTTTTTTCTATTTTTAGTAGAGACGGGGTTTCACCGTGGTCTCGATCTCCTGACCTCGTGATCCGCCCGCCTCGGCCTCCCAAAGTGCTGGGATTACAAGCGTGAGCCACCGCGCCCGGCCGGATATTTTTTCTTTATGGCTAAAAGCTGGAAACAACACAGATTTCCAGGTGAATGTGTAAAGAAATTATGGTATATTCATATAATTCAGTTGTAAAAAGAAATATGAATAGTAAAAAGGAACAGTAAAAAGAAATGTGGCAATGTGAGTGATTCTCAGATTTATGCTGTGTGAATGAAGCCGTACAATAAAATACATATTCTATCTTTTCATGTATATGAACTTCTAGAAAAGCAAACTTAATATATAATAGGAATCAGATCAGTTGTTTCTTCTCTGAGGCTGTGGATGACAGGCAATTTATTTTCTTGGAAAGGACACACAATAACTTTTTAGGGTGACAGAAATGTTCTATATATTAGTTATGATGGCTACATGGTAAATTTTTCAAAACTCAAAAATGTATATATAAAAAACATGCATTGAATTTTATGTGGTACTTTACCACAGTGAACTTAATTTTGAAAATAAGTTACATCTAAAATATAGTGTGCAGCATCATGTTCTAGACTACCAAGAAACATAAATTGGCAGGCCAGCATTTGTGAAGACAGGAACAATTCAAAAATGAAGTGTGAGGTATTAATAGCTCTAGGTGAATGGCCCAGGAAGGAGGCTTCAAAAGTGTGTACCCATTTTAGGATTCTCTTTTAAACTGATATTCATGGATTAAATGCATTGGTAGCTCTGAGTAGTTGATGAAGGGATAGAGGAGATAAAAATAATTCCAAGATTTTGATCCCAGGATTCATTCTTCAACTACGTGTTGATGAATTATGTCCTAGTTATTGGAGATAAAAAGTGATTTTGATGAATATAGTCACCACGTTAATGGACCAAACATTGTCTGAGAATTACATACGTTAAACCACTAATTTGAAGTGTGATTAGTGTTAGGAAAGGAGAAAGTATTATGATAATTCTTAATAGGGGACCTAAATTAAGAATGAGGAGGGTGCTTCCTGGTCAGGTAAATAACCGTTCAGGAAATTGTGTCCTCACTGTAAACTAAAGAATGAATAGTCATTAAGCAGATGAATTTGTGGAGAAAGATTGTTCCAGGTAGAGAGAAAGGCAGACTCAAAGGCCTTGAATCAAGAAAAAACATGATGAGTTTAAGGAACTGAAGTTTATTATTACTAGAATTAAGGGTCTAAGATAATATGAGATTGAGGCTGGAAGAAAAGGTAATAATAATTTTGAAGTTGTTTTATGTGGTAAGAGCCTTTTTAAGAGTTGTAAGCAGAAGCTGAAACCTGATAAATTTTGTGAGTTTTTTTTTGTTTTCTGATTTTTGTTTTTGGTTTTTTCTTTTTTTTTTTGAGACGGAGTCTTGCTCTTGTCACCCAGGCTGGAGTGCAATAGCATGATCTCGGCTCACTGCAAACCTCTGCCTCCCAGGTTGAAGCAGTTCTCCTGCCTCAGCCTCACAAGTAGCTGGGATTACAGGCGCCTGCCACCACACCCGGCTAATTTTTGTATTTTTAGTAGAGATGGGGCTTCACCATGTTGGCCAGGCTGGTTTCAAACTCCTGACCTGATCTGCCCGCCTCAGCCTCCCAAAGTGCTGGGATTACAGGCATGAGCCACTTTGCCGGGCCTTTGTGTTTTTTTTTAAAGATCACTCCAGCTGCTGTCTAAAGAATGAGTTGGAGGATGATTAAAGTAGAAGCAGGAAGAACAATGTTTCAATTGTCTATTGCTGCATAACAAAGCACCTTGAACTACTGTCATGAAACAATAATAATCAGTTATCATCTCACAGTTTCTCAGGATTCCCTTCCTTTGGTTGTAACCACATGGTGGTGAGGTAAAGTCATCTCAAAATATTGCTTGTTTGGCCAGGCAGGCGGCTCATACCTGTAATCCCAACACTTTGGGAAGCTGAGGTGGTCGGATCATTTGAGCTCAGGAGTTTGAGACCAGTCTAGGCAACATGGCAAAACTCCGTCTCTACAAAAAATACCAAAAAGTAGCTGGGCATGGTGGTGTATGCCTGTAGTCCCAGCTACTCAGGAGGCTGAGGTGGAAGGGTCGCTTGAGCCTGGGAGGTGGCAGTTGCAGTGAGCTGAGATTGTGCCACTACACTCCAACCTGGTTAACATAGTGAGACCCTGTCTCCAAAAAAAAAAAAAAAAAAAAAAAGGCTGGGCGTAGTGGCTCATGCCTGTAATCCCAGCACTTTGGGAGGCCAAGGCAGGCAGATCATGAGGTCAGGAGATCAAGACCATCCTGGCTAACATGGTGAAACTCCGTATCTACTAAAAAATACAAAAATAAATTAGCCAAGTGTGATGGTGGGCACCTGTAGTCCCAGCTACTCAGGAGGCTGAGGCACGAGAATGGTGTGAACCCGGGAGGTGGAGCTTGCAGTGAGCCGAGTTTGTGCCACTGCACTCCAGCCTGGGCGACAGAGCAAGACTCCGTCTCAAAAAAAAAAAAGGATTCTTTATTCAAATATCTGGTGGTTGATACTGGTTGTTGGCTATGACCTCAGCAGGCTCTATTGGCCAGTATGCCACCTCATTGCTTGGGCTTCCTTACAGCTTGGAAGCTTGAATCCAAGGGCTTGTGGCAGGGCTGGGGTGGGGGTGGGGGGCGGAGATAGAGAGAGAGACCTTTTCTAACATAACATTGGAAATCATCACATTCTTCTATTGAATTTCTTTGCTAAGGCAAGTCTTTAATGGCAGCAGAGAGGGACTAGACTACAACTTGGTAGGGAAAGCATCAAGAGATTAATGTACATATTTTAATAGCCCCACAAGGAATTACACTATTGCTTCAGGGCAGGGAGATAACATTATCTTAGTCTTGGTGGCTGTAGTAGAAGAAAGGAAAGTGGACAGGTTCAAGAGTTTAAACTAACAGAAGACAGAATTTTATGATTTGTGGGGAGGGTGAAGGAGCAAGAATAAATGATGTGGCCTGAGCTTGGATAACCAGTGTCCTGCCACATGATTGATGGTCAGTATACATAATGTTAGCTTTATGGTATCATTCACTGATGTAGGGAATCTGGATGGAGGAGCTAGCTTGAAGGGAGCGAAAATGAAATGAGATGTGAATATGAGTTTGAGAAACCTGTGAAACATGCAAAAGTAGACAATTAGAAGAAAGGTCTATTCAGAAAATAGAAATTCAGTAGTCATCAGAATATAGATGATAGTTAAAAGAATTGCTAAAGAGAGAATAGAGAGTGAGACAGGAAAAAAGCTTAGACTAGAGAGTTTTTAAAAACTCTAGCATTTAAAAGTTGGAGAAAAGGAAGGGGTCATTTTTCGTTTTGGTAATTTTCAGATAAAACTGAAGATTGGTATGAATATTTAGAAGTCACTTACATACTGATGATAATTGAGGCTATGAGAATAAACATGTTCCCAGTGGGAAAGTAAGTATAAAAGGTAAATAACAAGTACTCTGTATTGAGGACCTCCACAGTTAAATTTAATGGAGTTGCAAGTAATTGAAAGTTAAAGTATATTACAGAAATAGTGTAGGCAGGATTTTAAAGAATTGTGATATCAAATATAGCTAAGTTTGAAATTTTTTACTTTTTTAAAATTTTATTATTTTTCTAGACACAGGGTCTTGCTCTGTCATCCAGGCTGGAATGCAGTGGCGTGATCATAGCTCACTGCAGCCTCAAACTCCATGGCTCAAGCAGTCCACCTGCCTCAGCCTCCTGAGTAGATAGGACTATGGGTACAGGAAACCACACTGGGCTAATTTTTATTTTTTGTTGAGACAGGGTCTCAGTACGTTGCCCAGCCTAGTCTCGAACTCCTGGCCTCAAGCGATCCTTCCACCTCAGCCTCCCAAAATGCTGAGAGTACCGGTGTGAGCCACCATTCCTGGCCTGAAAATGTTTAAATATCAAATTGAGACAAGGGTCTATAGGCCAGAGTTGATGATAAAGTAAAATTTAAAAAAAAGTCTTAAAAATTTAGACAAGGCTATTGGATATTATTTGAAGAAAGTTATTGGTAATTTGAGAAAAATTCCACAGTCTGATGATATGGGAATCTAGAATGCCTGAGGCTAATAAAGGAAAATCTAGTATAGTTATCACATTTAAAAGTCATATAGATAAGAAATCCATTAATTAACTTTGGAGAAGTATGACCCATGAATAATAGTAGTAAACTAGGCAGCGTGGGAAGTGACTTATTTTGAACTGATTTTTAAATTATTAGTATTTTTTGAGACAGAGTCTCGCTCTGTCGTCCTGATTAGAGTGCAGTGACTCACTGCAGCGTCGACCTCCCAGGCTCAAGCAATCTTCCCAACTTAGCCTCATAAATAGCTGTGACTATAGGTGTTAGCCAGCATGCCTGGCTAATTTTTTTATATTGTTTGTAAAGACAGCTTTTTGCTATGTTCCCTAGGCTGATCTCGAATTCCTTAGCTCAGGCATTCCTCCTGCCTTGGCCTCCCAGAATACTGGGATTACAGACATGAGCCACTGTGCCCACCCTTTATCTAACATTTAAGTCCCTTAGCTTAACTGGACCTTAATTTTTTATTTATTTATTTTTTGTTTTTGACCTTCATTTTTGAAGAATTAAATTTCTTTCACTCCTTACCTCAAAGTGAGAGTTGTTCTTTTTAAATTTACATATTATTAGAGAAATATAGGCCAATTTTGGTTTTATCTTGTTGTAATAACCTTTTTCAGGAAAGTAAACCATCAATTTACCTATGATGTGTAATCTTGCTATGGAAAGTAGAGTAGTACTCCCTTTTATCTGTGGAAAAACTTATTTAAATAACTAGCTGTGTCCAATTTTGTCTATGTGTGATTTGTTGTCTCTTTCAGTAAATGGAGTTCCCTCTCGAAGTCCAAGATTAGTTGCTTCTGGGGATGACTCTGTGGATAGTCTGCTGCAGCGGATGGTACAAAATGAGGACCAAGAGCCCATGGAGAAAAGTATTGATGCTGTGATTGCAACTGCCTCTGCACCACCTTCTTCCAGTCCAGGCCGTAGCCACAGCAAGGACCGAACCCTGGGAAAACCAGACAGCCTTTTAGTGCCTGCAGTCGCAAGTGACTCTTGCAATAATAGCATCTCACTCCTATCTGAAAAGTTGACAAGCAGCTGTTCCCCCCATCATATCAAGAGAAGTGTAGTGGAAGCTATGCAACGCCAAGCTCGGAAAATGTGCAATTACGACAAAATCTTGGCCACAAAGAAAAACCTAGACCATGTCAATAAAATTTTAAAAGCCAAAAAACTTCAAAGGCAGGCCAGGACAGGGAATAACTTTGTGAAGCGTAGGCCAGGTCGACCTCGGAAATGTCCCCTTCAGGCTGTCGTATCAATGCAAGCATTCCAGGCTGCTCAGTTTGTCAACCCAGAATTGAACAGAGGCGAGGAAGGAGCAGCACTGCACCTCAGTCCTGATACAGTTACAGATGTAATCGAGGCTGTTGTTCAGAGTGTAAATCTGAACCCAGAACATAAAAAGGGGTTGAAGAGAAAAGGTTGGCTATTGGAAGAACAGACCAGAAAAAAGCAGAAACCATTACCAGAGGAAGAAGAGCAAGAGAATAATAAAAGGTAATCCTCGTTTAACATATTATCTGAGTAGAGGCAACTAGCTTTGAAAAACTATAATGTAACTGTATAGCTGAATTATTAATTTCATCTTATAACCTTTCATTTTTTACTATATGAGACCATTTCTTTTCAAAAACTGTTCTTATGTATTGCTTTTACAAGTTATAATTAAGAACCAGAGAGGCTAGGTGCAGTGGCTCACACCTGTAATCCCAGCACTTTGGGAGGCTGAGGTGGATGGATCACTTAAGGTGAGGAGTTCAAGACCGGCCTGGCCGACATGGTAAACCTTGTCTCTACTAAAAATATAAAAATTAGCTAGATGTGGCAGTGCATTCCTGTAATCCCAGCTACTCAGGAGGCTGAGGAGGGAGAATCGCTTGAATCCAGGAGGCTGCAGTGAGCCAAGATTGTACCGCTGCACTCCAACCTGGGCGACAGAGCGAGACCCTGTCTCAAAAACAAACAAAAAAGAAGCAAAGGGCAAGTAAGAATCTACTCTGAACCCACTCACTTTACAGACAAAGGAAATCAAGGCCCAGAAAGATTATGTATTTTATCCAATATAGAGATGTATGAGCTCTGTGATCACTTTATGTGCATACCACATTTTGCTTACCCGTTCATCCATTGATGGATACCTGGGGTGTTTCCATGCCGTAACACCGCTGTGACAGTGGGTATACAAATACCTCTTTCAGACCCTGCTTTAACCTTGGGTATATTCTCAGAAGTGGAATTGCTGGATCATATGACATTTCTATTTTTAATTTTTTGAGGAACTGCCATACTGTTTTCCACAAGGGCTATACCATTTTGCATGCACAAAGATTTGAGTTACAGTGCACAAGGATTTCAGTTACTTTACATCCTCACCAACACTTGCTATTTTCAATTTTTTTTATAGCAGCCATCCAAATGAGTATGAGATGGGTATCTCATTGTAGTTTTAATTTGCTGTTCCCTAATGATTAGTGACAAACATATTTTCATATGCTTTTTGGCCATTTGTGTATCTTTAGAGAAATGTCTACTCAATCACTTTTTCAATTTTTTGATTGGGTTGTTTGGTTTGTTGTTGAGTTTTAGCAGTTCTCAATATATTCTGGATATTAGTCTCTTATCCGGCATATAAGCAAATCTTTTCACCCATTCTGTGGATTGCGTTTTTACTTTGTTTATGCTGTCTTTTGACGTACAAAATTTTTTGATATCTATGAAGTCCAATTGTCTGTTTTATCTGTAAAGCTATGGTAATCAAAACCATATGGTAGTAGCATAAAGACAGACATATAGACCAATGGAGTAGAATAGAGAGCCCAGAAATAGAACCTTGCATGCATGGTCAGATGATTTTTCACAAAGGTGCCAAAACCATTTAGCGAGGTAAAGGACAGTCTTTTTTAACAAATCATGCTGGGAAAACTGGGTATCTGCATGCAAAAGAATGAAGTTGTAGTCTTACCTTAAACCATATACAAAATTTAACTCAAAATGGATCAAAGATGTAAAATCTAAAACCATAAACTCTTGGCCAGGCGCGGTGGCTCATGCCTGTAATTCTAGCACTTTGGGAGGCAGAGGTGGGCAGATCACGAGGTCAGGAGTTCAAGACCAGCCTAACCAAAATAGTGAAACCCCATCTCTACTAAAAATAGAAAAATTAGCAAGGCGTGGTGGTGTGCGCCTGTAATCCCAGCTACTTGGGAGGCTGAGGCAGGAGAATTGCTTGAACCCAGGAGGCAGAGGTTGTGGTGAGCTGAGATCGCGCCACTGCACTCCAGCCTGGGCAACAGAGCGAGACTCCTTCTCAAAAAAAAAAAAAAAAAAAAAAGGCAGGCACGGTGGCTCACGCCTGTAATCCCAGCACTTTGGGAGCCTGAGGCAGGCGGATCACCTGAGGGTCAGGAGTTCGAGACCAGCCTGATCAACATGGAGAAACCCCGTCTCTACTAAAAATACAAAATTAGCCAGGCATGGTGGCACATGCCTGTAATCCCAGCTACTCAGGAGGCTGAGGCAGGAGAATCCCTTGAACACGGGAGGTGGAGGTTGCAGTGAGCCGAGATTGTGCCATCACACTCCAGCCTGGGCAACAAGAGCAAAACTTTGTCTCAAAATAAATAAATAAATAAAAATAAAACTGTAAACTCTTAGGAGAAAATATAGGGCAGAAGCTTCACAGCATTGAATTTGGCCGTGATTTCTTAGATGTAATAACAAAGGCACAGGCAATAAACCATTTTTATTTTTATTTATTTATTTATTTTTTTTTTTGAGACGGAGTTTCACTCTGTCACCCAGCCTGGAGTGCAATGGCACGATCTCCACTCCCTGCAACCTCCACCTCCCGGGTTCAAGTGATTCTCCTGCATCAGCCACTCAAGTAGCTGGGATTACAGGTGTGCACCACCATGCCTGGCTAATTTTTGTATTTTTAGTAGAGACAAGGTTTCACCATGTTGGCCAGGCTAGCCTCGAACTTCTAACCTCGGGTGATCCACCCGTCTCAGCCTCCCAAAGTGCTGGGATTACAGGCGTGAGCCACCACGCCTGGCCCATATTTAATATTTTTTAATGAACCAATTTAATGTTCATCATTTATAAATGGCTTTTCTTAATGTGGCATGTTCACTCTTACTCCTATTCTCTATCATCTCTCCTGGTGAATCCTGTATAGAGAGGGTTTTTTTTTTTTTCCCATCCACCTGTATAAAAATCATTGCTTTTTTCTAGAGAATATATTTTTTAATTTCAGAAGCAATACACGCTGGTAATAAATAATTTAATGAAACTAGTAGTTTACTGATTTAAAAGTAAAAGTCTCTTTCATGTGCTGTCACTTCCTCTTATCCCATTCTTCTCTCCATGGATAACGCTGTTAACAGTACATTGTGTATTCTTTAATGCTGAGAGCTTGTCATCAGAACATACAGAATTAGCTTACACTGTGGTAGGAATATATCATAATTTATGTAATTACACTGTTGTGATTGACTAGATCTTGCTTTTTTATATTTAGCTCTTTATGTCACTTATGTAGTACTGAATATTAGCTATGAGTTAGAGGTTTAATTTTCTTTCAGTACTGTTGATTAGTTTAGCCATTCCCAACTTATTTGGAATGATACATTTATCATATAGTAAGTTTTTGTTGTTGTTGCTGTTATTGTTATTGTTTTTGAGACGGAGTCATCCAGGCTGGAATGCAGTGGCGCAATCTTGGCTCACTGCAACCTCTGTCTCCTGGGTTCAAGGGATTCTCATGCCTCAGCCACCCAAGTAGCTGGGATTACAAGCATGCACCACCATGCCCAGCTAATTTTTGTATTTTTAGTAGAGACGGGGTTTCCCCATGTTGGCCAGGCAGTTCTCGAACTCCTGACCTCAAGTGATCCGCCTGCCTTGGCCTCCCAAAGTGCTGAGATTACAGGCATGACTCACCACACCCAGCACTAAATTCTTTTTTTTTTTTTTTTTTGAGACAGAGTCTCGCTCTGTTGCCCAGGCTGGAATATAGTGGCACAATCTCGGTTCACTGCAACCTCTGCCTCCCAGGTTCAAGTGATTCTCCTCCTGAGTAGCTGGGATTACAGGTGCACACCACCACGCCGGGCTAATTTTTTTGTATTTTTAGTAGAGACGGGGTTTTACCATATTGGTCAGGCCGGTCTCAAACTCTTAACCGGATGATCCTCCCGCCTCGGCCTCCCAAAGTGCTGGGATTACAGGTGTGAGCTACGGCGCCCGGCCATCCTAAATTCTTATATATTGTTAGATCTTAGGGTCTTTTCAAATATTTTTATATTCTTTTCTATCAGTCTATTTTGGTATCTCTGTCATAGCAATTTAATTATTGAAGCTTTAAAACACTGACAAGGAGGATGATTTCTACCTTTACTGTAGTTTGAGACATCTTGACCATTTATGTTAGGAAGGGTCATCTTTAAAATGTGCTTCAAGAAAAGGCTTTCATCAGCCTGGGCAACATGGTGAAACCCCGTCTTTACCAAAAAATACAATAAATTAGCTGGGCGTGGTGGTGTTGCACGCCTGTGGTCCCAGCTACTTGGGAGGCTGAGGTGGGGGGATCACTTGAGCCAGGGAAGCAGAGGTTGCAGTGAGCCTAGATTGTACCACTGCACACCAATCTGGATGACAGAGTAAGACTTTGTCTCAACAACAAAAAAAAGGCTTTTGAATAGGTTAGCCTTTCTATTCCAGCAAATTCTAGTATCATGGTCAGCAAAATTAAACACATACTTTTTCACAAGACTGTGTTCTGAGATTTGAAGAGATTATAAAGAGAAAGATAAAATTTCTGCCCTCAAGAGATTGTATAGGGAAGGACATGACACACTGAGTTCCCAGAGACAGCAACAGTTTTTCAACTTGTTCTAACTGGAAGCTTACACTAGTACTTGTTATATAATATGTATTCATTTATTTCTTCAATTAGTATTTGTTGGAAGATTATTATGTTTCATGTACTTAGAATTGATACAGTGGTGAGTAAATCTAGAAACTTTTCCTATCTTCATGGATTTTAACCATCCAAGTGCTATTATGAAGAGTTACTTAGAGTTATAAGAGTACTGTATATAATAGAAATAATTAACTTAGTTTCCCAGAACAAGTAAGGACTATGCTAAAAATGTGAAGAATAGGCTTCATCTGTTATTTAAAGGAGTGAGGAGAGAGCATACACAAAAGTCTGAAAAGGCATGACAGTTTCAGGCAAGCGATAGAAAGCTTTTGTGGTCAAAACATGGAGTAGAGTAGCATGGGATAGAGACAGAGGTTGTAGGAATTAGATTGTGCCAAGAACCTTGTATGGTATATTAAAGATTTTGGTCACTGTTTGTTGATTAATATAAAACCAGAATGCACAGGAAGAGTTTAATGGTTATGAGGTGGGCTTCTAGGCTCAGAAAACCTAGGTTCAAATCCTGGTTTTAAAAAGAAAAAGGTATATTTTTAAAACACTTATAAATTATTCCTGTAAAAAATAAAATCAGGCCAGGTGTGGTGGCTCACACCTGTACACCTGTAATCCCAGCAGGTTGGGAGGCTGAGGCAGGAGGATCACTTGAGGCCAGGAGTTCAAGACAGCCTGAGCAGTGTGGCTGGTTGTAGCTACCCTGTCTCTACAAAAAACTATTTATTTTTTTATTTTTTTATTTTAGACAGGGTCTTGCTCTGTTACCCAGGCTCTACTATAGTGGCACAATCTCAGTTCACTGCAACCTCTGCCTCCCGGGCTCAAGCGTCTCCACCCCCATCCCTCCCCCGCAGTGGCTGGGACTACAGGCGGGGGCCACGAGGCCTGGCTAATTTTTATGTTTTTTGAGGAGATGGGGTCTCACTATGTTACCCAGGCTGGTTTTGAACTCCTGCACTCAAGCGATCCTCTCAACTTTACCTCCCAAAGTGCTAAGATTACAGGTGTGAGCACTGCACCTGGCCCATCTCTACAAAACATTTAAAAATTAAATGAGCATGGTGGCTCATGTCTGTGGTTCTAGCTACTTGGGAGCCTGAGGTGGGAGGATCACTTGCACTCAGGAGGTTGAGGCTGCAGTGAGCTGTCTTCCTCCACTGCCCTCCAGCCTCAGTGACAGAGTGTGACCTTGCCTCTAAAAATACATAATTATTATTATTTTAGAGGCCTTGTCTCTAAAAATACATATATATTATAGCGAGACTTTGTCTCTAAAAATATGTATCTTATAATGTATATTATATATAAATAAATACATATCTGTCTATCTATCTATCTATCTATCTATCTATCTATCTATCTATCTATCTATCTATATATTTGTTGTCATTGTTGTTGTTGAGACGGCATCTTGCTCTGTTGCCCAGGCTGGAGTGCAATGGCTTGGCTTTCTGCAACCTCCACCTCGTGGGTTCAAGCGATTTTCCTGCCTCAGCCTCTGGAGTAGCTGGGATTACAGGTGCCTGCCACCATGCCCGGCTAATTTTTGCATTTTTAGTAGAGACAGGGTTTCACCATATTGGCCAGGCTAGTCTCGAACTCGTGACCTCAAGTCCACCCGCCTTGGCCTCCCAAAGTGCTGGGATTACAGGCGTGAGCTACCGCACGTGACCGAAAAAAATTGTTAAGAGCTTGCTGGCCACACCAATAGTCTCAGCTACTCTGGAGGCTGAGGCTGGAGGATTGGTTGAACCCAGGAGTTTGAGACCAGCTTGGGCAATGGCAAAACCCTATTTCTAAAAACAATTTTATGAAAATAAGAAATTAAAAGAACAAGTGAATGAGCCTGAAAATGGTATTGGAAGAATATAAAACATATACCTTAAATTAATAAAATAAGGTAAATGTGTAACAATAAGAGTCACTTTTAAGACCAAAGTTCTTTGAAAACTAATGGAATAGACAAACTTCTGGTAAAGCCGATCAATAGGAATGAGAAAGGGAATAATTAGGGATTAAAAAGGAAATAAAATGTGTATAAGAGATTAAAAATTTACTACTGTAAGAACTTTAAGCCCATCAAATCAGAAAACTGTTGAAACGGACATGTTCCTAGAAAAATATAATTTTAACAAAACATACTCAAAAGAAATTACCTGAGCACCCCTATTGCATAAATTGAATCTGTTATTTAAAGTCTTGCCCCAAGGACAGCATCAGACCCAATTTTAACTTCTACCACACTTTCAAGAAAAATATTATTCCCATCTCATTAAAGAGAATATGGGCTGCAAACGGAAGAGGATACACCTAAAGAGAATACATAAACAGGCCAGATGAGGTGGCTCACACCTGTAGTCCCAGCACTTTGGGAGGCAGAGGCAGGAGTATTGCTGGAGCCCAGGGGTTCGAGACCACCCTGGGAAACATAGGGAAACTCCATCTCTACAAAAAACTTAAAAATCATCCCAGTGTGATGGCGCATGCCTGTAATCCCAGCTACTCGGGAGGCTGAGGCAGGAGAATTGCTTAAACCTGGCAGGCAGAGGTTGCAGCGAGCTGAGATCACATCACTGCACTCCAGCCTGGGCGACAAAGTGAGACTCCGTCTCAAAAAAAAAAAAATATTGAAAATCAGCTGGACGTGCTGATGTGTGCCTGTAGTCCCAGCTACTAGGGAGGCTGAGGTGTGAGGGATTGCTTGAGCTTGTCCAGGAGGTCAAGGCTGCAGTGAGCCATAATCGTGCCACCACATTCCAGCCTGGGTGACAAAGTGAGACCCTGTCTCAAAAAAAACAAACAAATAAGAGACAAACAAGAGAATACATAACATAAGCTAAGTAGATTTTCTGTAAAGGTAATACCCATATAAATATTCAGGAGGTGACCATACTTTCCCTGTTTGTAGACCCCTTTTCTTGCCAGAAGCTATAACCAATCTTCTGAGTTTTAAGGTAACCACGTATTTACCTTTTAAAATACTATTTATGTGTGCAGCTCTAAACAATACAGCTCATTCTTCCTGAATTTCATGGAAATCTAATTATACAGGTTGGGTGCCATAACTCATGCCTGTAATTTCAGCACTTTTGAAAGCTGAGGCGTGTGGATCGCTTGAACCCAGGAGTTTGAGACTAGCCTAGGCAACATCATCTCTACTAAAAATACAAAAAGTTAGCCAGTTGTGGTAGCACACGCCTGTAGTCCTAGCTACTCAGGAAGCCAAGTGGGAGAATCACTTGAGCCCAGGAGGTTGAGATTGCAGTGAGCCAAGATCACATCACTGCACTCCACCCAGGGTGACAGAGTGAGACCCTGTCTCAAAAAAGCAAAAACAAACAAAAAAAATTAATTATAGAGGACATATGCTATTGTGTCTCACCTTTTTTTGCTCAACATAATTCATGTTAAATTATATATGTTAATACATGTTGCTGTAGTTTTAATGTGTTGTTTCATTGTGTGCAATACAGTTCTTCGATTTTACTCTTGGATTATTTTCAACTTGAGGTTATTGCCCCAAAAAACTGCTTTTAATATTCCTCTAATGTCCACTGGTGGATATGGACACTAATTTCTCTAAAGCATTATATATATATATATATATATGCCGGTCGGGGAGACCCTAACCCAGTGGCGCTAGAGGAATTAAAGACACACACACAGAAACATAGAGGTGCGAAGTGGGAAATCAGGGGTCTCACAGCCTTCATAGCTGAGAGCCCCGAACAGAGATTTACCCACATATTTATTAATAGCAAGCCAGTCATTAGCATTGTTTCTATAGATATTAGATTAACTGTAAGTATCCCTTATGGGAAATGGGATTAACTAAAAGTATTCCTTATGGGAAACAAAGGGATGGGCCAAAATAAAGGGATGGGTTTGGCTAGTTACCTGCAGCAGGAGCATGCCCTTAAGGCACAGATCGCTCATGCTGTTGTTTGTGATTTAAGAACGCCTTTAAGCAGTTTTCCACCCTGGGTGGGCCAGGTGTTCCTTGCCCTCATTCCGGTAAACCCACAACCTTCTAGCGTGGGTGTCATGGCCATCATGAACATGTCACAGTGCTGAAGAGATTTTGTCTATGGCCAGTTTTGGGGCCAGTTTATGGCCAGATTTTGGGGGGCATGTTCCCAACTTATATATATTATAGATATAATATTACATATAATTATATATATATTATAGATATAATATATATATAATTATATATATAATAGATATAATATATATTATATATAATACAGATATAATATATATTATATATAATACATATTATATTATATATTATATATAATACATATTATATTATATATTATATATCATACATATTATATATTATATATCATACATATTATATTATATATATTATATATTTTATATAGATTTTTTTTTTGAGATGGAATTTCATTCTTGTCACCCAAGCTAGAGTGCAGTGGCACAATCTTGGCTTACTGCAACCTCCACCTCCTGGGTTCAAGCAATTCTCCTGCCTCAGTCTTCTGAGTAGCTGGGATTAGAGGTGCCCACCACCACACCCAGCTAATTTTTTTGTACTTTTAGTAGAGACGGGGTTTCACCGTGTTGGTCAGGCTGGTCTCGAACTCCTGACCTTGGGTGGTCCACCTGCCTTGGCGTCCAAAAGTGCTGGGATTACAGGCGTGAGCCACTGCGCCCAGACGTAAGGCATTATACTAATTTGTTCTCACATTGCTATAAATACCTGAGACTGGGTAATTTATAAAGAAAAGAAGTTTAATTCGTTCATGGTCCTGCAGGCTGTATAGTAAGCATGATGCTGGCATCTCCTAGGCTTCTGGGGAGGCTTCAGGAAACTTACAGTCATGGGGAGTATACTGGTTACAGGGCCAGAGCAGGAGCAAGAAGGAGAAGGACGAAGTGCCATACACTTTTTAAAGCACCAGATCTCAACAGAACTCACTCACTATGGCAATGACAGCATCAAGGGGATGGTGCTAAACTGCTTAAGAGAAAACCACCGCCATGGTCCAGTCACCTCCCACTAGGTCTCAACACCAATATTGGTGATTACATTCCAGCGTGAGATGTGGGCAGGACGCACATCCAAACTATATCGGGGCCGAGTGCAGTGGCTTGTGCCTGTAATCCCAGCAATTTGGGGGGCCGAGGTGGGTGGATCACCTGAGGTCAGGAGTTTAAGACCAGCCTGGCCAACATAGTGAAAACCCATCTCTACTAAAAATAGAAAGATTAGCCGGGTTCGGTCACTCTTGCCTGTAATCCCAGCATTTTGGGAGGCCGAGGTGGGCGGATCACCTGAGGTCAGGAATTTGAGACCAGCTTGGCCAACATGGCGAAACCCTGTCTCTACTAAAAAGTACAAAAATTAGCCAGGTGGCGGGCACCTATAGTCCCAACTACTCAGGAGCCTGAGGCAGGACAATTGCTTGAACCCGGGAGGCGAAGGTTGCAGTGAGCTGGGATCTGGCCACTGCACTCCAGCCTGGGCGACAAGAGCGGGACTCCATCTCAAAAAAAAAAAAGAAAAATTAACCAGGTGTGGTGCCGCATGCCTGTAATCCCAGCTACTCATGAGGCTTGAACAGCAGACTTGCTTGAACCTTGGCGGTGGAGGTTGCAGTGAGCTGAGATCAGACTACTTCACTCCAGCCTGGGTGACAGAGCAAGACGGTCTCAAAAAAAAAAAAAAAAAAAAAAAAAAAAATTGTATCAGGGTATATACCTGGAAATGTAATTACTGAATCAAATAAAGGATTTGTCCCAAGACTTAATTTCAAGCTATGGAGTATTAAGGTGGTGTGGAATTGAATAGATAAAAGAAACAGACCTACACATATATGGAAGCTTGCTGGGTAACCGAGGCATATCAATAAAGAACTGTTCAATAAATTGTGCCCAGTAAGTTGAAATTCCCTGGGGATCAGAAGAAAATTGGATTCTGTCTTATCCTCTATACAAAAATCAACTCCAAATTGATTAAATACAGTTGACCCTTGAACAACACAGATTTGAGATTTGCGATACTTAAAAGAAACTCACAGATGAACCGTGTAGCCTAGAAAGAAATTTTTTAGTTTTTAATTTTTATTTTTTGTGGATACATAGTAGGTATAGCCTAGAAATATTCAAAAAAAAGTATGTCATGAACGCATAAAATATATGTAGATGTTAACCCATTTTATCAGTTGCAGAAAGACGTAAGATATACACAAATCTATTATAAAAAGTTAAAATTTGACTGGGAGTCCGATGTGGGCGGATCAACTGAGGTCAGGAGTTCGAGACTAGCCTGACCAACATGGTGAAACCCTATCTCTATTAAAAATACAAAAATTAATGGGCTGGGCGCGGTAGCTCACACCTGTAATCCGAGCACTTTGGGAGGCTGAGGCAGTCGGATCACGAGGTCAGGAGATCGAGACCATCCTGGCTAACACGGTGAAACCCTGTCTCTGCTAAAAAATACAAAAAGCCGGGTGCGGTGGCTCACGCCTGTAATCCTAGGACTTTGGGAGGCCAAGGCGGGTAGATTGCTTGAGCTCAGGAGTTCGAGACCAGCCTGGGCAACATGGTGAAACCCTCTCTCTACTAAAATACAAAAAAAAAAAAAAAAAAAAGCCGGGCATGCAGGCACACTCCTGTAATCCCAGCTACTAGGGAGGCTGAGACAGGAGAATCGCTTGAACCTGGGAGGCGGAGGTTGCAGTGAGCCGAGATCGTGCCATTGCACTCCAGCCTGGGTGACAGAGCGAGACCCCGTCTCAAAAAATAAATAAATAAATAAAATTAGCTGGGCATGGTGGCAGGCACCTGTATTCCCAGCTAATCGGGAGGCTGAGGCAGGAGAATGGTGTGAACCGGGAGGCGGAGCTTGCAGTGAGCTGAGATAGCGCCACTGCACTGCAGCCTGGTGACAGCGAGACTCCATCTCAAAAACAAAAACAAAAACAAAAAAACAAAACACACAACACACACACATAAAACTAGGCCAGGCATGGGGGCTCCCACCTGTAATCCTAGTACTTTGGGAGGCTGAGGTGGGTGGATAACCTGAGGTCAGGAGTTCGAGCCAGCCTGGCCAACATGGTGAAACCTCGTCTCTACTAAAAATAAAAAAATTAGCCCTGCTTGGCGGCTGCAGTGGCTCACGCCTGTAATCCCAGCACTTTGGGAGGCCAAGGCGGGTAGATCACGAGGTCAGGAGTTCAAGACCAGCCTAACCAACATGGTGAAACCTGGTCTCTACTAAAAATACAAAAAATTAAGCATGGTGGCACACGCCCGTAATCCCAGCTACTCAGGAGTCTGAGGCAGGAGAACTGCTTGAACCTAGGAGGCGGAGGTTGCAGTGAGCCGAGATCGTACCATTGCACTCCAGCCTGGGCAACAGAGCGAGACTCCACCTCAAAAAAAAAAAAAAAAAAATTAGCCCTGCATGATGGTGAGTGCCTGTAATCCCAGCTACCCGGAGGCTGAGGCAGGAAAATCACTTGAACCCAGGAGGCGGAAGCTGCACTGATCCGAGATCGTGCCACTGCACTCCAGCCTGGGCAACAGAGCGAGACTCTGTCTCAAAAAAAAAAACTAGGTCAGGCATGGTGGCCAATGCCTGTAATCCCAGCACTTTTGGGAGGCCAAGGTGGGTGGATCACTTGAGGTCGGGAGTTCGAGACCAGCCTAGCCAACATGGTGACCCTGTCTCTACTAAAAATACAAAAATTAGCCGAGCATGGTGGTGCACGCCTTTAATCACAGCTACTCAGGAGGCTGAGGCAGGAGAATAACCTGAACCCGGGAGACGGAGATTGCAGTGAGCCAATGTTGCTTCACTGCACTCCAGCCTGGCCACAGAGTAAGGCTCTGTCTCAAAAAAACAAAACAAAACAAAACAAAAACTAGCCAGGAGAGGTGGTGGGTGTCTGTACTCCCAGCTACTTGTGAGGCTGAGGCAGAATCATTTGAACCCCGGGTGGCAAAGGTTGCAGTCAGCCAACATCATGCCATTGCACTCCAGCCTGGGCAAAAAAGCAAGACTCTATCTCAAAAAAAAGTTAAAATGTATCAAAATTTACAAACACAAACCATACATGATGCCATTCTCAGTTATGAGAAATGTAAACACATACAGCATTAATCATAAAATTAACTAACAGGCCGGGCATGGTAGCTTATGCCTGTAATCCCAGGACTTTAGGAGGCCAAGGCAGGCAGATCACCTGAGGTTGGGAGTTGGAGACCAACCTGACCAACATGGAGAAACCCCATCTCTACTAAAAATACAAAATTAGCCGGGTGTGGTGGCGCATGCCTGTAATCCCAGGTACTCGGGAGGCTGAGGCAGGAGAATCGCTTGAATCCAGGAGGCGGAGTTTGCAGTGAGCCGAGACCGCACCCTTGCACTCCAGCCTGGGCAACAAGAGCGAAACTCCATCTCAAAAAAACAAACAAACAAACAAAAAAAAACTGTAATACATACTGTACTACTGTAATAATTTCATAGCCACCTCTTGTTGTTATTGCAATGAAGAACTCAAGTGTTGCCAGAATCCACTTAAAAGCCGTATGACACTAATCATCTCCAAGTGAGCAGTTTACTGGAATCTCTCCAGTAAATTGCATATCACGGTACAAAGTGATCTCTTGAAGTTCTTGCGTTATTTCTCATCGTTTTTACTACAATTCCATAAACCGTGAATGGCCCTATGAGACTTATATGAAGTGCCATTAGTGATGTTAGAAGGGCTTCCAAGAACAAGAGAAAAGTCATGGCATTACAAGAAAACAAAAAGTTGAACTGCTTGATACGTACCATAGATTGGGGTCTGCAGCTGTGGTTGCCCACCATTTCAAGATAAATGGGCCAGGCACGGTGGCTCACCTATAATCCCAGCACTTTGAGAGGCCGAGGCAGGCAGATCATGGGGTCAGGAGTTTGAGACCAGCCTAGCCAACATGGTGAAACCCTGTCTCTACTAAAAATACAAAAAATTAGTCAGGTGTGGTGGCTGGCGCCTGTAATCCTAGCTACTCCGGAGGCTGAGGCAGAAGAATTGCTTGAACCCGGGAGATGGAGGTTGCAGTGAGCCGAATCACGCCATTGCATTGCAGCCTGAGCAACAGACCGAGACTCTGTCTCAAAAGAAGAAAGATAAATGAATCTAGCATAAGGACTTGAAAAAAGAAAAGGAAGGCCAGGCGCAGTGGCTCACGCTTGTAATCCCAGCACTTTGGGAGGCCGAGGCGGGCGGATCACGAGGTCAGGAGATCGAGACCACGGTGAAACCCCGTCTCTACTAAAAATACAAAAAAATTAGCCGGGCGTGGTGGCGGGCGCCTGTAGTCCCAGCTACTCGGAGAGGCTGAGGCAGGAGAACGGCGTGAACCCGGGAGGCGGAGCTTGCAGTGAGCCGAGATCGCGCCACTGCACTCCAGCCTGGGTGACAGAGCAAGACTCCGTCTCAAAAAAAAAACAAAAACGGAATTTCACAAAGCCATCACTGTGGCTGTGCCAGCAAGTGCGAAAACTTAGTACTTTTTCCAAGATATCTTTTTATCTCATTGAAAATACAGGGGTTTTTTGTTTTTTGTTTTGTTTTGTTTTTGAGACAGAGTCTTGCTCTGTCGCCAGGCTGGAGTGCGGTGGCACGATCTTGGCTCACTGCAACCACTGCCTCCCGGGTTTAAGCAATTCCTCTACGTCAGCCTCCCGAGTAGCTGGGACTACCACCGCACCCAGCTAATTTTTTGCATTTTAGTAGAGACGGGGTTTCACCATGTTGGCCAGGATGGTCACAATCTCCTGAATTCGTGATCCGCCTGCCTCGGCCTCCCAACATGCTGGGATTACAGGTGTGAGCCACCATGCCTGGCCGAAAATGCAGTTTTTATGTGGGTGCAGGATTGCCTTTAAAAAGCATACCTGTCCAGGCGCGGTGGCTCACGCCTGTAATCCCAACACTTTAGGAGGCCGAGGTGGGTAGATCACCTGAGGTCAGGAGATCATGACCAGCCTGGCCAACATGGCGAAATGCTGTCTCTACTAAAAATGCAAAAATTAGCTGGGTGTGGTGGTAGGTACCTGTAATCCCAGCTACTTGGAAGGCTGAGGCAGGGAGAGTTGCTTGAGCCTGGGAGACAGAGCTTACAGTGAGCAGAGAACGCACCACTGCACTCCAGCCTGGGCAACAGAGTGAGACTCCATCTCAAAAAAAAAAAAAAAAAGCCAGCTCAATGGCTCACTCCTGTAATCCCAGCACTTTGGGAGGCCGAGGCAGGCGATCACTTGAAGTCAGGAGTTCAAGACCAGCCTGGTCAACATGGTGAAACCTGTCTCTATTAAAAACACAAAAAAATAGCCAGGCGTGGTAGCGGGTGCCTTTAGTCTCAGCTCTTCAGGAGGCTGAGGCAGGAGAAATCGCTTGAACCCAGGAGGCAGAGGCTGCAGTGAGCCGAGATCACACCACTGCACTCCAGCCTCAGTGGCAGAGTGAAACTCAGTCTCAAAAAAAAAAAAACAAAAAGAAAAAATCAAGATAAAAGGAGAAGCTTCTGTCAACCAAGAGGCAGTAGACAAGTTCCCAGATGCTATTAAGAAAATCATTAGGCTGGGCGCGGTGGCTCACGCTTGTAATCCCAGCACTTTGGGAGGCCAAGGCGGGTGGATCACAAGGTCAGGAGATCAAGACCACGGTGAAATCCCGTCTCTACTAAAAATACAAAAAATTAGCTGGGCGTGGTGGCAGGCACCTGTAGTCCCAGCTACTCGGAGAGGCTGAGGCAGGAGAATGGCGTGAACCCGGGAGGCAGAGCTTGCAGTAAGCCAAGATTGAGCCACTGCACTCCAGCCTGGGTGAAAAAGCGAGACTCCGTCTCAAAAAAAGAAAATCATTAGCAGCCGGACGCAGTGGCTCACGCCTGTAATCCCAGCACTTTGGGAGGCAGAGGCATGTGAATCATCTGAGGTCAGGAGTTCAAGAGCAGCCTGGCATACACGGTGAAACCCCGTCTCTACTAAAAATACAAAAATTAGCAGACCCTGGTGGCCCAGAGGTTGCAGTGAGGCGAGATCATGCCATTGCACTCCAGCCTGGGCGACGAGCAAGATGCTGTCTCAAAAAAAAAAAAAATTAGCTGGGCGTGGTGGTGTGACCCTGTAATCCCAGCTACTCGGGAGGCTGAGGCAGGAGAATCGCTTGAACCCAGGAGGTAGAGGTTGCAGCGAGCCGAGATCGTGCCACTGCACTCCAGCCTGGTTGACGGAATGAGACTCTGACTCAGAAAAAATAAAAGTAAAGTAAGCCATACACAAATGGACATATATTTTATGATTCCACTAGTATGAGGAACCTGGAATAGACAAATTCATATAGGCAGAAAGTAGATTGGTTATTAAGGGTTGGAGGCAGGATGGAATAGAGTTTTTCTTTAATAGGGTCAGTTATTCTGTCTGGGAGGATGAAAAAGATGTGGAGATGGTTGGATACTGGTGATGGTTGTACAACAATGTGAATGTACTTTCATGTCACTGAACTGTCCAGACCACTTAAAAATGGTTTAAAAGGTAAATATTATGGTATGTGCATTTTACCACAGTTTTTCAAAAAAACATTAGTCATACATGTATCTATTTCTATACTCTATTACGTTGTTCTACATTTATTTTGTGTAGCTAGTATCACATTGTCCTGATTACCATACATTTACATTAAGTCTTGAAATTAGATAAATCTCCAATTTTTTTTTTAGGTTTTTTTTTTTTTTTTTGAGACAGAGTCTTGCTGTGTCGCCCAGGATGGAGTGCAGTGGCGTGATCTCGGCTCACTGCAACCTCTGCCTCCCGGGTTCACGCCATTCTCCTGCCTCAGCCTCCCAAGTAGCTGGGACTACAGGCCCCCGCCACCATGCCCAGCTATTTTTTCTGTTTTTAGTAGAGACGGGTTTTCACTGTGTTAGCCAGGATGGTCTCAATCTTCTGACCTCATGATCCACATGCCTCGGCCTCCCAGAACACTGGGATTACAGGCGTGAGCCACCAGCCTTGGCCTTAGTTTTTGTCTTTCCATAGCAATTTGTGAATTATCTTGGCATTTTCTCAACAAAAAAAAAAAAAAGAAAAAAAAACTCTGTTGGTACTTGAGATTGTGTTAGATCTATAGATCAGTTTGGGGGAAAATTGCAATCACCAACTTTTTTTTTTTTTTTTTTTTTTAAAGACACAGAGTCTTCCTCTGTTGCCCAGGCTGGAGTGCAATGGCTTACTGTCAGCCTTGACCTCCTAGGTTTAAGCAGTCTTCCCACTTTAGCCTCTTCGATAGCTGGGACTACAAGTGTAAGCCACCACACCTGGCTAGGTTTTAAAAATTTTTTGCAAAGATGGGGTCTGACTATGTTGCCTACGTTGGTCTCCAACCTCCGGGCTCAAGTGATCCTCCTGCCTCAGCCTCCCAAAGTGCTGGGATTACAGGTGAAAGCTGCCAAGCCTGGACAGAAATTGCCGTCTTAATGACATTCAGTGTTTAATTCCATGGACATCCATGGACATCCATGGACATGGTATATCACTGCATTTATTTTAGGTTATCTTTGATTTTTTTTTTTTTTTTTTGAAATGGAACCTTGCTCTGTCACCTAGGCTAAAGTGCAGTAGCGCCATCTTGGCTCACTGCAGCCTCCACCTCCCGGGCTCAAGTGATTCTCCTGCCTCAGCCTCCCGAGTAGCTGAGGTTACAGGTGCCCGGCACCATGCCTCGCTGATTTTTATATTTTAGTACAGATGGGGTTTCACCATGTTGGCCAGGCTGGTCTCAAACTCCTGACCTCAAGTGACCCACCTACCTCGGCCTCCCAAAGTGCTGAGATTACAGGCGTGAGCCACTGCACCTGGCCTTTTTTTTTTTTTCAATTCATTGTTTTGTTTATACTCTTATGTACTGCGTGTATTTGGTTAGATTTATATTTTGGTTTTCTTTTAAATTTATACTTTATTATATTTATACATTTATAAAGTAATTCTATTTCTGTATTATTTTGTTTGATTTATAGCTAAGCATTTAATGCTTTTCTTGTTTTTTTGTTTTTGTTTTTGTTTTTTTTTTTGAGATGGAGCCTCATTCTGTTGCCCAGGCAGTAGTGCAGTGCTGCCATCTTGGCTCAATTCAACCTCTGCCTCCTGGGTTCAAGCAATTCTCCTGCCTCAGCTTCCTGAGGAGCTGGGACTACAGGTGCATGCCGCCACACCCAGCTAATTTTTGTATTTTGTATTTTAAGTAGAGATGGGGTTTCACCATGTTCACCAGGCTGATCTCAAACTCCTGACCTTAGGTGATCCGCCCACCTCATCCTTCCACAGTGTTGGGATTGTAGGAGTGAGCCACCCTGCCTGGCTACTTTTCTAGTGTTGTAAGTAGCATTGTTTAATTTTGATTTCAATTTTCTTATTGATAGAACATAGAAATACAGTTGAATTTGACCTTGGATTCTGCAACATTGTTGTGTATTTCATTCACTAATTGTAGTACTTTCTCTTTTGTAGAGTCTTTGGGTGTTTTTATATAGACAATCACATAATGTGTGAATAGAGATAGTTTGTAATTCTTCCTTTTCAATATTATTTTCTTTTTCTGGCCTTTTTGCACTGGCTAGGACCTCTATTATGATACTGAGCATATATGATGAAAGCATATATTTGCCTTGTCCTTAATAATAGGGAAGCTTTATACAATTTAACCTGTACATATGAGGCAAATCAAATATCTGGGAAATTTCTGCCTGGTCATTGCCAGTACATTTGCTTATGTTTATTTTATAGACAATTTCCAGAGTTTTTAGTTGTACTTAGTAAAATGAGAGGTAGATATGCATCTGTTCGATTTTTTGTGTGGAACAAGAATCACCTGTATTATTATTATTATTATTATTTTTTTTTTTTGAGACAGAGTCTCGCTTTGTCGCCCAGGCTGGAGTGCAGTGGCGCAATCTCGGCTCACTGCAAGCTCCGCCTCCCGGGTTCACGCCATTCTCCTGCCTCAGCCTCTCTGAGTAGCTGGGACTACAGGCGCCCGCCACCACGCCCGGCTAATTTTTTTTTTGTATTTTTAGTAGAGACGGGGTTTCACCGTGTTAGCCAGGATGGACCTGTATTATTTTTTTAAGTAAAATGCTTTGTTTAAAAATATGGAACACTTCACAAGTTTGCATATCATTCTTGCACCAGGGCCATGCTAATCTCTGTATTGTTCCAATTTTAGTATATGTGCTGCTGAATCAAGCACATCTTTTTTTTTTTTAATGCTTTTGTTTGATTTAGATTTCTATTTTAATAAGCTTCCCGTTTCCCTCTCCTTTTAGCACTCTTTGATGTCGTTACATTGTCTTCTGGTTTGCACTGTTTTCGATATGAGAGCTAAACTTTTTTTTTTTTTTTTTAAGAAACGGGTCTTGCTGTGTTGCCCAGGCTGGTCTTGAACTCCTGGGCTCAAGCAATCCTCCTGCGTTGGCCACACGAAGTGCTGGGATTACAGGCGTGAGCGACTGTGCTTTATAGCGTGTGTTTTTTCTTTAGCTGCTTCTTTTTTATTTTATTTATTTATTTATTTATTTTTATTTTTCTTTTTTTTTGCCCTCCCGGGCTGGAGTGCAGTGGTGCAATCTCAGCTCACTGCAAGCTCTCGGGTTCACACCATTCTCCCGCCTCAGCCTCCCGAGTAGCTGGGACTACAGGCTCCCGCCACGAGGCCCAGCTAATTATTTTTTAATTTTTAGTAGAGTCGGGGTTTCACCGTGTTAGCCAGGATGGTCACAATCTCCTGACCTCGTGATCCACCCGCCTCGGCCTCCCAAAGTACTGGGATTACAAGCGTGAGCCACTGCGCCCAGCCTCTTTAGCTTCTTTTGTTTTTTTCATCAGTAGTTTTTAACAAGTTTATTATGATATGCTGGACCTTGTTTTATTTATCCTGCCTATGGTTTGCTTACTTTCTTCAAACTCTGAGGTTATGCTTTTTATCATTTTGGGAAACTTTTTAGCCATAATTCTCAGTTTTTTTCATTATGAATTTTTTATTTTGTGAATGTTACATCATTGTATATCTGGTTTTTGTTGTTTTCCTTTACATGTGTCCAGTTGTTTTAGTAGTAAGTTTTCTCCTTTCCTGGGATTCTAAGATTCTGTTAGCATTATATTCTCTACATAATTTATTCTTTTCTTTAATCTCTATCAGTTTGTGTTGTTTCTATTGCTGTCTTCAAGTTGACTGATCTCCAGTGCCTTATTTGCTGTTAAGTACTCTCTAATTTTTCATTTCAGATTTCGTATTTATCAATTCTCAATATTCCTTTTGTTGTTGTTGTTAAGTCTTTTCTTCTTCTCCTCATTATCTTTGTATTTTCTTCTAAATTCCTGATTTATGCTTGTAGAGTAGTATGTTAAAGTTATTTTCTTTTCTGTCTTTGTGATTTCTATTTATGTTGCTGTTTCTACTGAATGATTTTTTCCCCTAGTTCACATTTTCCTGCATTTTGGCATATGTAGGAATTTATTATTGGATGCAAGATGTTGTGATGTCGCATTATTGTATGTCTGGTTTTTGTTGGTTTCCTTTACAAATATTCAATTTTATTTTGGTAGGCAGTTAAGTTACTTATGGTTCAGTTTGGATTCTCATATTGTTTTTAAACTTAGTTAAGGCTAGTCTTTTTTTTTTTTTTTTTTTTTGAGATGGAATTTTGCTCTTGTCACCCAGGCTGGAGTGCCACGGCGCTACCTGGGCTCACCGCAACCTCCACCTCCCAGGTTCAAGCGATTTCCCCTGCCTCAGCCTCCCGAGTAGCTGGGATTACAGGCTTGCGCCACCACACCTGGCTAATTTTGTATTTTTAGTAGAGACGGGGTTTCTCCATGTTGGTCAGGCTGGTCTTGAACTCCCGACCTCAGGTGATCCGCCTGTCTGGGCCTCCCAAAGTGCTGGGATTACAGGCGTGAGCCACTGCGCTCCGCCAGCTAAGGCTAGTCTTTCTTTCAGGATAATTAAGCCCTCTAACAGTGGATAACATTGCCCTCTGGGCTTGCTGTTTAATGTCCCCTATTGTTGAACAATGTCTTTCTACTTTGCCTAATGGAATGAGTATCTGCCATCATGTGTGAGTTGTGTGAATTGCTCAGGTTACAGTTTTCTGGTAGTTCTTTGTTCAGCCATATGGAATTTTACCCTTCACATGCACAACGTAGTATACTAAAAGAGACACCCATAGTTAGATTTCTAGAGTTATAATTCTCCATAGCTTTTTCCATTCTGATACTCATTTCCACAAATTCCAGCTATCTCAGTCCCTCTGTACTCTGATATATCCCTTTTCAGCTCATCATTTTGTCCATTCTCTGCTTGGTTTCTACTTCCGCATCACAGTCATTCTTAGAAAGGCAAAGTGGAGGCTGGGTGTGATGGCTCACGCCTGTAATCCCAACACTTTGGGAAGCTGAGGTGGGCAGATCACCTGAGATCAGGAGTTGAAGACCATCCTGGACCTCATGGTGAAACCCTGTCTCTACTAAAAATACAAAAAAATAAGCTGGGTGTGGTGGCACATGCCTGGAATCCCAGCTACTCAGGAGGCTGATGTAGGAGAATCTTGAACCCAGGAGGCGGAGATTGCAGTGAGCCAAGATCACACCACTGCACTCCAGCCTGGGAGACAGAGCAAGACTCCGTCTCAAAAAAAAAAAAGAAAGGAAAAGGAAAGAAAAAAAGGAAGGAGGGAAGGAGGGAGGGAGGGAAGGAAGGAAAGGAAGGTAAGGAAAGGCAAGGTGGGGCTGGGCACAGTGGCTCATGCCTGTAATCCCAGCACTTTGGGTGGGTGGATTACCTGATGTTAGGAGTTTGAGACCAGCCTGGCCAACATGGTGAAACTATCTCTCCTAAAAATACAAAAATCATCCAGATGTGGTTACAGGCGCCTGTAATCCCAGCTATTCAGGAGGCTGAGGCAGGAGAATCGCTTGAACCCAGGAGGCAGAAGTTGTAGTGAGACAAGATCATGCCACTGCACTCCAGCCTGGGCAACAGAGTGAGACTCCATCTCAAAAAACAAAAAAAGAAAAAAGAAAAGAAAAGCAAGGTGGTTGTGTGACTCACCACATTTTTTTCAGATTTCTCAGGGATCACAGTGCTGCATTAACTGTTGTCCAGTATCTGATAATAATTTTCTTTTAAAATTTTGTCATGCCAGGCTCGGTGGCTCATGCCTATAATCCCAGCACTTGGGAGGCCAAGGCAGGTGGATCACTTGAGGTCAAGAGTTGAAGACCAGCCTGGCCAACATGGCGAAACCCTGTCTCTACTAAAAATACAAAACTGGCGGCGTGCCCCTGTAATATCAGCTAGTCGGGAGGCTGAGGCAGGAGAATTGCTTGAACCCAGAAAGCGGAGGTTGCATTGAGCCAAGATTGTGCCCCTGCACTCCAGCCTGGGTGACAGAGAAAGATTCCGACTCAAAAAATAAAATAAAATTTTCTGTAAGTGTCTAGTAGACTACCATATTTCTATTACTTCTTGTCAGGAGAAGTCTGGTACCAGTTATTTAAACATGGCCAGATAAGGAAGTCCCCATATCTCTTTTTTTAATTGCCGTGGTTTTTTTTTTTAAGTAGACAATTATTTGTAGGAAAACACTTTTTTCACAATAAAATTATCTTTAAACTTCTCTTTCTAGCTTTAATGAAGCACCAGTTGAGATTCCCAGTCCTTCTGAAACCCCAGCTAAACCTTCTGAACCTGAAAGTACCTTGCAGCCTGTGCTTTCTCTCATCCCAAGGGAAAAGAAGCCCCCACGTCCCCCAAAGAAGAAGTATCAGAAAGCAGGGCTGTATTCTGACGTTTACAAAACTACAGAGTAAGTAGTAGTACCTATTAGCTAACATCCCTTTTTCGTCCACATTTGGAAAAATACTTTGACTATCAAAAAACAGTATAGATTCTTTTGTATTTCACAAGCGTGATGATTGTGTTTTTGCGCTCATGTATGAGGTACGCCTCCCTCAAACTTTGTGTCAAGGTCAATACATTACCCCTTCTGATGTGGGGGGAAATCAGTACAAAAGTAATATACACAAATATCAGTGTTCACTGTACTGTCTTATGTTGTATGAGACTAATTGTCTTTCTGATCGTTATCTTCTCTCTGCCTTTCTAGATTGAGATTCTAATGATGCTTTTCTTTTTTTTTTTTTTTTTTTTGAGACGGAGTCTTGCTTTGTCGCCCAGGCTGGAGTGCAGTGGTACGATCTTGGCTCACTGCAAACTCTGCCTCCCGGGTTCACGCCATTCTCCTGCCTCAGCCTCCCGAGTAGCTGGGACTACAGGGCCCGCCACCACGCCCAGCTAATTTTGTGTATTTTTAGTAGAGACGGGGTTTCACCGTGTTAGCCAGGATGGTCTTGGTCTACTGACCTCCTGATCCACCTGCCTCAGCCTCCCAAAGTGCTGGGATTACAGGCATGAGCCACCTGGCCCTAATGATGCTTTTCTTATTAACTTAAGCAACAAATGGCTCTGTGTAACTAAAATGATATTGGTGACTTCATTTTTCATTGATTGGACACTGTGTTCCATGAACTTTGTCAGATGAATAAAATATTTGCCTTGCTTTTAAGAACTTCGTATTATCTTGGCAGAGTACAACTTAATAAGCATTCTAATTGAGAATTTTTAAAGCATCAAAGGAATAGCAAATTATCATCAATTAAGAAATATTTGGCCGGGCACGGTGGCTCAAGCCTGTAATCCCAGCACTTTGGGAGGCCGAGGCGGGCGGATCACGAGGTCAGGAGATCGAGACCATCCTGGCTAACACGGTGAAACCCTGTCTCTACTAAAAATACAAAAAAATTAGCCGGGCGTGTTGGCGGGCACCTGTAGTCCCAGCTACTCGGGAGGCTGAGGCAGGAGAATGGCGTGAACCCGGGAGGCAGAGCTTGCAGTGAGCCGATATCACGCCACTGCACCCCAGCCTGGGGGACAGAGCAAGACTCCGTCTCAAAAAAAAAAAAAAAAAAAAAGAAATATTTTCTGGTTGAGTTAAGATTTAGAGGTTTGGTAGTAGTTTACCAGATGGAGAAGGATATTCCAGTCAGAACAGCCGTGTAAAAAGGCACATCTTAGGATACAAAGATTTTTCATATATCAAAACAGCTTGAAAGCTTAGGGTTTCTGAAATGTAGTGGCCCTGTGGTAAATAAGCATTATATGATAAGGAACATATAATCATGGACTTTGAGATATTTAGTTAACTTTAAGATACTTTGTTTTGGATGGGAGTGGTGGCTCACGCCTATAATCCCAACACTTTGGGAGGCTGAGGCAGGTGGATCACCTGAGGTTGGGAGTTTGAGACCAGCCTGACCAACATGGAGAAACCCCGTTTCTACTAAAAATACAAAATTAGGCGAGTGTGGTGGCACATGCCTGTAATCCCAGCTACTTGGGAGGCTGAGGCAGGAGAATTGCTTGAACCTGGGAGGCGGAGGTTGCAGTGAGCCGAGATCGTGCCATTGCACTCCAGCCTGGGCAACAAGAGCGAAACTCCATCTCAAAAAAAAAAAAATTTTTTTTAATGCTATTTTGCTATAGAAAATAAAAAATGAGTTTGGGGGGATGGATGTGAAAGGTGTAGGTTTGTTTAAGATAGCTCCAGCAGCAGGGTGGAAAATGAATGAATGACTAGTGGCAAAAACTCTCACCTCACAGTTTCTATCAAAAAGTCATGAATATCTGAATTTAGACAAAAAGAAGAATAAGATTGAAAGAGGAAACCTTAGACTTTAGAGGTACATCTCATTTGGTGTTGTTAAAGTAATTGACATGTAAACCATACCACTTTATTTTGCATTTAAAAGATTTTTATTGATTTGTCACTGAGGTAGATATCACAAAATTTTTATACTCTGAACGTGCTTCTTAGGTCGTGAAAACATTTTACTAATGAAGCTTAAGTTTAGCTAATTATAATAATAATAAATCATCTCAAATAACTAAGACTTTAAAAAGATAGGCACTTAACTATTTTTTTTAATTTAAGAAAAGTTGTGAAGTATGTAGTTCAAAGTTCATAATGGGGCCGGGCGCGGTGGCTCACGCTTGTAATCCCAGCACTTTGGGAGGCCGAGGCGGGCGGATCACGAGGTCAGGAGATCGAGACCATGGTGAAACCCCGTCTCTACTAAAAATACAAAAAATTAGCCGGGTGTGGTGGCGGGCGCCTGTAGTCCCAGCTACTCGGAGAGGCTGAGGCAGGAGAATGGCGTGAACCCGGGAGGCGGAGCTTGCAGTGAGCGGAGATCGCGCCACCGCACTCCAGCCTGGGTGAAAGAGCGAGACTCCGTCTCAAAAAAAAAAAAAAAAAAAAGTTCATAATGGTACCTTCACAGTGTCTTCAGGGACCTAGGCTCCTTTTTTTTCCCTCTATCTCAGCACTAATTATGCATTCCTAAGATTCCCTCATGTTCCAAGATAGTTACTAGAGTCCAGCCATGAGATGTTTGTTACAGACAGAAAAGAGGAGGAAAAGCATGCTCCTTCTTTGTTTTTTGTTTTCTGGTTTGTTCATTGCGATGGAATTTCACTCTTGTTGCCCAGGCTGGAGTGCAATGGCATGATCTCGGCTCACTGCAACCTCTGCCTTCCGGGTTCAAGCAATTCTCCTGCCTCAGCCTCCCGAGTAGCTGGGATTACAGGCACCCGCCATCATGCCCAGCTAATTGTTTGTATTTTTAGTAGAGATGGGGTTTCACCATGTTGGCCAGACTGGTCTTGAATTCCTGACCTCAGGTGATCCGCCTTCCTCTGCCTCCCAGAGTGCAAGGATTACAGGCATGAGCCACGGTGCCTGGCCCATGCTCCTTCTTTTTTTTTTTTTTTTTTGAGACAGAGTCTTGCTCTGTCGCCCAGGCTGGAGTGCAGTGGCGCGATCTCGGCTCACTGCAAGCTCCGCCTCCCGGGTTCCCGCCATTCTCCTGCCTCAGCCTCCCGAGTAGCTGGGACAACAGGCGCCTGCCACCACGCCCGGCTAATTTTTTGTATTTTTAGTAGAGACGGGGTTTCACCATGTTAGCCAGGATGGTCTCGATCTCCTGACCTCGTGATCCGCCCACCTCGGCCTCCCAAAGTGCTGGGATTACAGGCGTGAGCCACCGCGCCCGGCCCCATGCTCCTTCTTTGTAAGAAAACTTCAAACCCACATTTATATAAATTGGCTAGAATTTAAATTGCGTAGCCACACTTTAGCCATAAGACAGGTTGCGGAAATAATGGTCATTACTCTAGGTGTTAATAGCTGTTAAGGAAAAAAAAAATCAACATTCTGTCAGTAGAAATGAGAAAGTAGAAATACACTTTGGGACACATCTAATTCAGTCATAATTTTGGAACAGAGTCTGCTAAATAGAGCAGAAGTATAATTACCAACTTTTCTGCTAAATAAAATTCAAGTTTTATTTCTTGCTTAGGGAAAACCTCTCAGACTGTGTTTTTCCTCTTCTGTCACATCACAATAATTTTCAACAAAGAAGTCTGTAAGAGCAAACTGCTGGTTTTAAAAAAAACATTTTTTTAAATAAAATTAAAAAACAAAACAAAACAAAACACAGAAGACTTCTGTAACCAAAGGTATGAGGGTTTTCTCATACACCAAGCAATAGGCACCAGCTGGGTGTCCTCCAATTCAATTCTGTCACTGTTTTCCTGGATGTAGGGTCAGATCCTATAGGTTGGGTGCTCAGTTCCCAAGACCACCACCCTCCCTTTAGACCAGTCACAACTCTGGCTCTCCAGAACTTCTGACCAACCATCTTCAAGTTGGGGTTTCCACAACCCCCTCTTTGGGTTTGATTAATTTGCTGGAATGGCTCACAAAACTCAAGAAAACATGTACTTCCATTTACTGGTTTGTTATAAAGGATATTACAGAAGCTATAGATGAAGACATATACTGGGGAAGGAGCATAGAGCTTTCATTCCCTCCTTGGGCGCACTACCCTCCAGGAACCTCCACATGTTCAGCTATCCAGAAACTCTCTGAACCTTTCTTTTTGAGTTTTGTTTTTTGTGGTTTTGTTTGTTTGTTTTTTTGAGATGGAGTTCTGCTCTTGTCAACCAGGCTGGAGTACAATGGTACGATCTTGGCTCACTGCAGGCCCTGCCTCCTAGGTTCAAATGATTCTCCTGCCTCAGCCTCCGGAGTAGCTGGGATTACAGGCACCTGTCACCACACCCAGCTAAATTTTTTTTTTTTTTTTTTTTGAGAAGGAGTCGTGCTCTGTCGCCCAAGCTGGAGTGCAGTGGCAAGATCTTGGCTCACTGCAACCTCTACCTCCTGGGTTCAAGCAATTCTCCTGCCTCGGCCTCCTGAGTAGCTGGGACTACAGACACACACTGCCATGCCCGGCCAATTTTTTGTATTTTAGTAGAGACGGGGTTTCACCGTGTTACCCAGTCTGGTTGCGAACTCCTGCGCTCAGGCAATCCGCCCACCTCAGCCTCCCAAAGTGCTGGGATTACAGGCGTGAGCCACAGCACCCAGCCTCTTTCTGAGTTTTTATGGAAGCTTCATAGGCGTCATTGACAGCCATGTAG
This sequence comes from Hylobates moloch, assembly GCF_009828535.3. Lineage (NCBI taxonomy): Eukaryota > Metazoa > Chordata > Mammalia > Primates > Hylobatidae > Hylobates > Hylobates moloch. The sequence continues at coordinate 99,865,886 of NW_026652280.1, forward strand.
AAATGTGATTGAACAAAATGTAGAGGATGTAAACCCAGCATGTCCTGTCTAGACTTCTTGGCCTCTCTGTGTCATATTCTTTTCTCTAGGGTATGGTGCAGGACCCTCTCTGGAGTGAGGGTTTTCTTGGCCCACGATCAGATTAGAGTCCTGCCCTTAGGTAGGTGAAAGGAAGACAGGAGAAGGTCAAAGAGATTCTATCTCCTGAGGCCCGCTCCTGAGACTTAAAAAGTGCCCCAACATTATAACAGGGACAATGGGAGTTAAGAGCCAGGAACCATGGATGAAAACATATATATATATTTATATTCATATTTGTATTTATGTATATCATGACACCACACCTCTGTTTTTTACTTTTGTGCTTTTTCTTGATTAAAGATTTAAAAATGGAAGATTATGATCTTTTGATGTAATTTGATTTCACATCAAATTATACAACCATATCAGTGATTTGTAAGTGTCTCTGGTCATACAAAAGATTTGACCTGAAAATGGACTGAAATATCACTTTATGTGTGTTAGAACTAGCTCTTCCTCTCACAGAAATAAGTAGGAAGAAAACGATTTATGCTTTAAGCATTTTTAAGAACATTGATCAGTTTAGTACATGTATGCATTCTTGAAAGATATGAAGCCAGGATATTATTGTGGGCTGGCTATTTTGTCGTTAGCAGTTTTATTAATAAACTTATGTTTAGAGCAGTTTCAGTTTCACAGCAAAATTGAGTGGAAAGTACAGAGTTTTCATATATACACCCTGTTCTTCATACACACAACCTGCCCACTGTTGCACCACACCATTGTGATACATGTGTTATGATCCATATACCTACATTGACATACCATTATTACCCAAAGTCCGTAGTTACTTTAGGGTTCACTCTTGGTGGTATACATTTTATGGGTTTTGACAAATGTATACTGACATGTATCTACTATTGTAATATCATACAATAGAATAAAAATAAAGTGGGCCAGGTGCGATTGCTCATGCCTGTAATCCCAGCACTTTGGGAGGCTGGAGCTGGAGGATTGCTTGAGCCCAGGAGTTCAAGACCAACCTGGGCAACATAGCGAGACCTTGTCTCTACTAAAAATTTAAGAATTCAGGCCAGATGCAGTGGCTCATGCCCGTAATCCTAACACTTTGGAAGGCCAAGGCAGGCAGACTACTTGAGGTCAGGAGTTCAAGACCAGTCAGGCCAACATGACGCAACCCTGTCTCTGCTAAAAATACAAAAATTAGCTGGGCATGGTGGCAGGCGCCTGTAATCCCAGCTACTTGGGAGGCTGAGGCAGAAGAATCCTTTAAACTCCAGATGCAGAGGTTGCAGTGAGCCGAGATCGCGCCATTGCACTCCAGCCTGGGTGACAGAGCAAAACTCTGTCTCAGAAATAAATAATAAAATTAAAATTCACCAGGTGTGGTGGCGCACACCTGTAGTCCCAGCTACTTGTGAGACTGAAGTGAGCAGATCACTTGAGCCCAGGGGTCCGAGGCTGCAGTGAGTTGTGTTCATGACACTACACTCCAGCCTAAGTGACAAAGCATTTTTTTTGAAACCCTGTCTCAAAAAAAGAAAGAGAAAATAATATAAACTTTTTTTTTTTTTTTTGAGATGGAGTTCAAGCAATTCTCCTACCTCAGCCTCCCAAGTAGCTGAGATTACAGGTGCCCACCACCACGCCTGGCTAATTTTTGTATTTTTAGCAGAGACAGGGTTTCACCATATTGGCCAGGCTGGTCTCAAACTCCTGACCTCAAGTGATCCACCCGCCCCAGCTTCCCAAAGTGCTGGGATTACAGGTCTGAGCCACCATGCCTGGCCTAGATCGACCATTTTTTAAGAACTCAGGCTTTTGTTGTCTTTTAGAATGCCCTTCATTTTGGATTTCTTTGATCCTATCTTCATGATTAGATTTAGGTTTAAAAAATCTTGGCAGAGGCCTGGGAGAGATGGCTTATGCCTGTAATCTCAACATTTTGGGAGGCTGAGGCTGGAGGATCACTTGAAGCCTGGAGTTCAAGACCAGCCTGGGCAACATAGTGAGATCCCATCTCTACAAAAATAAAAATAAATAAAACTTAAAATTTAAAAATCATGGCAGGAATGTTGCGTATGTGATACTTTATACTTCTTTTTGCATCCCACTTATTGTCCCAGCATTGATGGTGCAATGTTTGATTACTTAGTTAAGGTGGTATCCACCAAATCTTTTCATTGCAAAGATACATTTTTTTCCATTGTAATTGGTACATAAACCATGGGTTGATATTTAAGGCTATGGCTTGTTCTCTATCAGTGTTTTTTAATCTAACATTTAATCATCCATTAATTTTTTTTCCCTAAGTTAATGATTACATTGATGGTTGAAAAATGACAATTTTTGCTGGGTGTGGTTGCTCACCCCTGTAATCCAAGAACTGTGGGAGGCAGATCACCTGAGGTCAGGAGTTCAAGAACACCCTGGCCAACATGGTGAAACCCTGTCTCTACCAAAAATGCAAAAATTAGCCAGGCCTGGTGACATGCACCTGTAGTCCTAGCTATTTGGGAGGCTGAAGCAGGAGACTCGCTTGAACCCAGGAAGCAGAGGTTGTAGTGAGCTGAGATTGCGCCACTGAACTCCAGCCTGGGCGACAGAGCGAGACTCGGTCTCAAAAAAAAAAAAGTGCAGTGGCGCGTTCTCGGCTCACTGCAGGCTCCGCCCCCCGGGGTTCACGCCATTCTCCTGCCTCAGCCTCCCGCGTAGCTGGGACTACAGGCGCCTGCCACCTCGCCCGGCTAATTTTTTGTATTTTTAGTAGAGACAGGGTTTCACCGTGTTAGCCAGGATGGTCTCGATCTCCTGACCTCATGATCCGCCCGCCTCGGCCTCCCAAAGTGCTGGGATTACAGGCGTGAGCCACCGCGCCTGGCTAAAAAAAAATTTCTAATTCCATTATTTCTTGATTTTTTAGCTGACATTTTCTGGTGAAGATGAGCTTCTCTTTTTTTTTTTTCTCCATAAACTCTCTGTTTGTTTTGTTTTGTTTTTTTGAATACCATATAGACTCATGAATTTTTTTTGTTTGGGTGGTTTTGTTTGTTTGTTTTTCTCCAGAGACAGGGTCTCCCTATGTTGCCCAGCCTTGACTCTAACTCCTGGGCTCAAGAAGTCCTTCTGCCTCAGCCTCACAAAGTGCTAGGAGGCATAAGCTATCATGCTTGGCATAAAATTGAATATATTATAATCTATTAGCATTTTATAGGAAACTGCTCAAAATTCCCTGATTTTACCACAGGAGCCCCTTTAAACTGGCCCGTTTCCTTTATACGTGTCTTCAGATTACTTATCTTTGAGCACTTCCCTGCTTTCTGCTGTTTGGAGTAGTGAGGATTTAGTTTTTTGTTTTGGTTTACTTTTCTGCTGTTGTTTATCAGACTTGTTCTTTCTTTGGCCTGGATCTGGAATCAACTATTTCCCTCAAGGAGCTTTGTTTTCTTTTAGTGAGGATTATTATTTAGAAGTCAAAATCTGAATTTTTCATGTGCTTTTTCTATTAGGGTATTTGTTATTGCTATGATGCCATGCTTCTAGCCCCTTTCAGTACCATGGAGTGAAAAAAATGTGCATACACACATGTGTATTAATTTTACATTGCTGTTGAAGAAATTATCACAAATTTAGCAGCTTAAATATCATCCATTTATTATCTCACAGATTCCAGTTTAGTCCAGGCTTAGTTGGATCCTCTGTTCTGAGTTTCATAAGCTAGAATCAAGGTACCATCCGAGGCTGGGGCTGTATTCCAGACTCACGTGGATGTAGGTAAAACTCATATCTTTGCAGTTGTGTAACTCATGGTTGGTGGCTCACTTCTTCAAGTCTTCAACAAAGTCTGCTTCTTTAAGACTCTGGACTGAGAGCAACCGTAAGCCTTTATTGAGATATTAAGTGTACAGTAATCAGTTTTAAAACATTGTTATTATTCCAGAAAGAAACCCACATCCCTAGGCAATCACTCCCTAATTTCCCCACCATTAGGCAACTGTCCATTTAGATATTTAATGTGTGGAATATATATAATATAAATACATTTTTGTTTTTTTACCAGTCCTGGATATTTAGTATCATACAATATGTGTTTTTTTGTGACTGAGTTTTTTCACTTAGCATATTGTTTTCAGGTTTCATGCATGTTGTAGTATATATAATTCCTGTCTTTTTTGCCAAATAATATTCCATTGTGCATATATATACCACATTTTATTTATCCATTCATCAGTTAATGAACATTTGGGTTGTTTCTGCTTTTGGCTATCACAAGTAATGCTTCTATGAACATTTATTTACATCCACGTTTTTATTTTTTACAGCTGTATGATATTAGATTATATAGATACTTCATAGTCTATCTAGCCAGTCTAGTAAGGAAGGGTTGTTCTAATATTTGCTCCTATAGATAATACCCAGTGAATAAACTTATCCACACATTGTTTGATATTTTGGAGGTATATCTTCAGGGTAAGTTCCTAGAAATTGAATTACTGGGTTAAATAGTAATTGTATATATAATATTGTAAATATTGCTAAATTCTGCTTCCATGGGAATTGTATCCTTTTGTAGTCCTAGAAATTTATGAGTGTGTCTTACTTTTCCACAGCCCATCCTATGTTGTCAAACGATTATATGTTTCTTAATCTAATAGGTGAGGAATTTCAGTTTACTTTTTTTTTTGAGACGGAGTCTTGCTCTGTCTCCCAGGCTGGAGTACAGTGGCACAATCTTGGCTCACTGCAACCTCTGCCTCCCGGGTTCAAGCAATTCTCCTGCCTTAGCCTCCCGAGTACCTGGGACCACAGGTGTGCGCCACCATGCCTGGCTAATTTTTGTATTCTTAGTAGAGATGGGGTTTCACCATGTTGGCCAGGCTGGTTCAATTCACATTTTTTTGTAAGTAATACTGTCAAGCATCTTTTTATATCTTTGAAGGCCATTTAATTATCTTTTTCTTTTAACTGTATTTTCATGTTCATTTCCCCGTTTTCTATCAGGGGAAATTCTATCCTCGATTTTTAAGAGTTCTTTATCTATGAGATTTGCCTTTGTCAGTGATATAAATTGTAGATATATTTTGTCAATTTGTTATTTGACTTTTGTGCTTATTGACTGTGACTACTGTTATGCCAGTAATAATATGTTGTTACTGTTCAAACACTGTGTTGATTACTATAGCTTTTTTATTTATTTATTTTTTAGAAACAGGGTTGCACTCTAAGGCCCAGCCTAGAGTATAGTGGCACAAACACATCTCACTTCAGCCTCTATCTCCCAGGCTCAAACCATCCTCCTTCCTCAGCCTCCCGAGTAGCTGGACTATAGGCATTCACCACCACACCCAGCTATTTTTTAAATTTTTTGTAAAGACAAGGCCTCATTATGTTGCCCAGGCTGTCTCGAACTCTTGGCCTCAAGCAATCCTCCCCTCTTGGCCTCCCAAAGTGCTAGGATTATAGGCGTGAGCCACTGCTCCTGGCCAAATACTGCTCCTGGCCAAATACTGGAGTTTTGTAAGAAAGCCTGAAATCAGAAAGTGTGATTCCTTCAACTTTGTTCTTTTTCAAGATTGTTTTGGCTATTCCTGGGTTCCTTGCCATTTCTCTGTGATTTTTAGGATCAGCTTATCTATTTCTGCAAAAAATGCAGCTGGAATTTTCACAGACTCTATAGATCAATTTGGGAAGTTTTGTCGTCTTTTTTTTTTTTTTTGAGACAGAGTCTCACTCTATCACCCAGGCTGGAGTGCAGTGGCACCATCTCAGCTCACTGCAACCTTCGCCCCCTGGGTTTAAGCAATCCTCTTCCCTTAGCCTCCCTAGTAGTTTGGATTACAGGCATGTGCTACCATGCCCATCTACTTTCTGTATTTTTAGTAGATCCAGGGTTTTGCCATGTTGGCCAGGCTGGTCTCGAACTCCGGACCTCAAGTGATCCACCCGCCTCGGCCTCCCAAAGTGCTGGGATTACAGATGTGAGCTACAGCACCTGGCCAGGTTTTACTGTCTTAACAGTATTTAGTCATCACCATATCTGTGAATATGGGATGTCTTTCCATTTATTTTGATTTGTTTTTTTTTTTTTTTGACACAGAGAATCGCTCTCTCATCCAGTCTGGAGTGCAGTGGCCTGATTTCAGCTCACTGCAACCTCCACCTCCCAGGTTCAGGTGATTCTCCTGCCTCAACCTCCCAAACAGATGGGGCTACAGGCCCACACCACCATGCCCGGCTAATTTTTTGTAGTTTTGTAGAGACAGGGTTTCATCATATTGGTCAAGCTGGTCTTTAACTCCTGACCTCAGGTGATTCACTCACCTAGGCCTCCCAAATTGCTGGGATTACAGGGATGAGCCACCATGCCCGACCTATTTTGATCGTTAACCAAAACTTTTAATAGTGTTTGTTGTTGTTGTTTTGTTTGTCTGTTTGTTTTAATGAGACTGAGTCTCACTCTGTTGCCTAGGCTAGAGTGCAGTGGCTTCATCTCGGCTCACTGCAACTTCCGCCTCTTGGGTTCAAGTGATTCTCGTGCCTCAGCCTCCTGATTAGCTGGGACTATGGGCGCATGCCAACACACCTGGCTAATTTTTGTATTTTTAGTAGAGACAGGGTTTCACCATGTTGGCCAGGCTGGTCTCGAACTCCTGACCTCAAGTGATCTGTCCCCCTCAGCCTCCTAAAGTGCTGGGATTACAGGCACGAGTCACTGCACCTGGCCTTAAAACTTTTAACAGTGTTTTATAGTTTTTAGTGTACAAGTACTATTCTTCTTTTTTTTATCTTGTTCCCAAGAATTTTTTTTAATTTAGTGCTATTGTAATTGTTGTAATTGGAATTGGATTTTTTATTTTTATTTTTATTTTATTATTATTATTATTTTTTAGACGGAGTCTCACTCTGTCATCAGGCTGGCGTGCAGTGGTGCGATCTCAGCTTACTGCAACCTCTGCTTCCCAGGTTCAAGCGATTCTGCTGCCTCAGCCTCTCGAGTAGCTGGGACCACAGACACGCACCGCCACACTCAGCTAATTTTTGTGTTTTTAGTAGAGAAAGAGTTTCACCATGTTGGCCAGGATGGTCTCGATCTCTTGACCTCGTGATCCGCCTGCCTTGGCCTCCCAAAGTGCTGGCATGACAGGCATGCCACCACACCCAGCCCTCCAATTGGATATTTTAAATTAAATTTTTGGATTGTTTATTGCTATGTATAGAAATACAATTGATTTTTTTTCCCACCAGTTTACCCTGACAGATGTGTTTCATGTATTGAGTTTGTATCTTGCAACCTAGGTGTTAGTCCTAAGAGTCTTTTAGTGGATTCCATCATTTGTGTCTTGGCTTTGCTTAAGATCATTCACATCATCACCACATCTAGCTAATTTTTTTATTTTTTGTAGAGACAATGAGGTCTTGCCATGTTGCCTAAGCTGGTCTTGAGCCCCTGGCCTCAAGTGATCCTCCTGCCTTGTCCTCCCAAAGTGTTGGGATTACAGGGGTTAGCCACTATATCTGGCCTTTTTTTTTAATTGCTTCTGGATTTTTTTCTTTTTTAAAGACAGAATCTGCCTCTCATCCAGACTAGAGTACAGTGGCATAATACCAGCTCACTACAGTCTCCACCTCCTAGACTCAAGCGTTCATCTTACCTCAGCCTCCTCCAGTAGCTGGGACTACAGGTACATGCCACCATACTGGACTAATTTTTTTATTTTTTCAGAGACAGGGTCTCCCTATGTTGCCCAGGCTGGTCTTGAACTCTTGAGTCAAGTCCCTCTTTGGCCTCCCAAAGTGCTGGGATTGTAGGTGTGAGCCACCGTGCCCAGGTTGCTTCCTTTTTTTTTTTTTTTTTGAGACGGAGTTTCGTTCTTGTTGCCCAGGCTGGAGTGCAATGGTGCATTCTTGGCTCACTGCAACCTCTGCCTTCCAGGTTCAAGCGATTCTCCTGCCTCAGCCTCCCGAGTAGCTGGGATTACAGGCATGGCATCACCACACCTGGCTTTTTTTTTTTTTTTTTTTTAATGGTAGGAACGGCCTTTATTGGCTGTAGCAGGAAGTAAAAGAGGGGATACAGCTTCTGCAGACTAGATTGCTGCCCTCCAAAAAAAGCTTCTGTATTTCAAGTCATTAGAAAAGCTCTCCCACACCCAAATTTTAAGCAAGTAAGAAATTTACTTTTGTTTTCTTCTGGTAATTGCTCGGATTCAATTTTTGCATCTAGTTCTGTAATATATTTGGAATTTTTTCAGGTATATTAGTCTGGGCTGACACTGAAGAAGTAGAAAGAAAGTTAATACTTCTTGCATACCTATTATGTGCCAGTTACTGTGCTAATGAGTTTATATGTTATCTTATAAATTTATTCAAGAACCTTGTGAGAGAATGGGTATTATTAATATTATCGAAGAAGCTAAGGCTTAGAGAATTAGAGAAACTTAAGTAATTTGTCTAGGGTTTAACAGTCAATGGCATAGTTAACATTTGAATTCCGGCAATAATTGGCTTCAGAGTTGTTTGTACTTTTCGCTGCTTTACTTAGCTTTTACAGTACTGAAATATCTTTTGTGGGGTTTTTTGGTTTTTTTTGAAACAGGAGTTTCACTCCATTGCTAGACTGGTCTGAAACTCCTGGGATCCTTCCACAATGATCCTTCAGCTGCAACCTCCAAAAGGCTGGGATTAGAGGCATTTGTACCACCACCAGCTCTTTTTTTTTTTTTTTGAGACGGAGTTTCGCTCTTGTCACCCAGACTGGAGTGCAATGGCATGATCTTGGCTCGCTGTAACCTCTGCCTCCTAGGTTCAAGCGATTCTCCTGTCTCAGCCTCCCAAGTAGCTGGAATTACAGGTGTGTGCCACCACACCGCTAATTTGTGTATTTTTTTTTTTAGTAGAGACGGGTTTCACCATGTTGGCCAGGCTGGTCCTTAACTCCTGACCTCAGGTGATCCACCCACCTCAGCTTCCCAAAGTGCTGGGATTACAGGCAACCATACCCGGCCTTCAATGTCTTTTTATGCTAAAAAAAAAAAAAAAAAAGTATAACTTGGCTGGGTGTGGTGGCTCATACTTGTAATCCCAGCACTTCAGGAGGCCAAGGCAGGAGGATTGCTTGAGGCCAGGAGTTTGAGACCAGCCTAGACATCATGGTGAGGACCCCATCTCTACAAAAAGTTTTTAAATAATTATCCAGGCATAGTGGCACACAGACCTGTAGTCCTAGTTACTCAGGAGACTGGGATGGTGGGATTGCTTGAGCCTTAGGAGTTCAAGGCTGCATTGAATTATGATTGCACCACTGTACAACCTGGGTGGCAGAACAAGGCCCTGTCTTTAAAAACAAAACAAAGCAGTAAAACATGGATAACTTGTCTGGACCATTTGATTAATTCCTTTTTTTATTTAAAAGGTTAGCTCTAGAATAACATGTTCATTTTTTACATTCTGTACTTTTTAGCATAAAGTTTATATAGTAATCCGAAAATATAATTTTACCTTTTTATCTAAAAGTGCTGTATTCCTTGAGGATTTTAAGTTGTGCAGTAAAATGGTCTGGATTGGAGCAAGGTTAGGGAAAGGTGGCATTATGAAAAATGATGCTTCCCCCTTCTTCAAATTCATATCCCCAGGGCAAAAGTTGCCATATTGTTTATGAAAGAACATTAAGGGAGTCTGTTTTCCTGTTGTCTGTAGATGATGTTCAGAAGTATTTTAACCCTGGTATGATGTTTGGTGTTTTTTATTTTTTTTTATTTTTTTATTTTTTTTGAGACGGAGTCTGGCAGTGGTGCAATCTCAGCTCACTGTGCCCAGCTAGTATGATTTTTTTTTTAGACAGAGTCTTGCTCTGTCACCCAGGCTGGAGTACAGTGGTGCGACCTTGGCTCACTGCAACCTCCACCTCCCGGGTTCAAGCAATTCTCCTGCTTCAGCCTCCCAAGTAGCTGAGATTACAGGCGGCTGCAACCATGCCCAGCTAATTTTTTGTATTTTTAGTAGAGGCGGGGCTGCAACCATGCCCAGCTAATTTTTTGTATTTTTAGTAGAGGCGGGGTTTCACCATGTTGGCCAGGTTGGTCTCCAACTCCTGACCTCAGGTGATCCACTCACCTTGGCCTCCCAATGTGCTGGGATTACAGGCGTGAGCCACCGCGCCCCACCAGTCTTTTTTTTTTTTTTTGAGATGGAGTCTCGCTGTGTCACCCAGGCTGGAGTGCAGTGGCACAACTTTGGCTTGCTGCAATCTCCGCCTCCCAGGTTCAGGCAATTCTCCTGCCTCAGCCTCTTGAGTAGCTGGGATTGCAGGTGCCCACCACCCCATGCCTGGCAAATTTTTTGTATTTTTAGTAGAGACGGGGTTTCACCATGTTGGCCAGGCTGGTTTTGAACTCCTGACCTCAAATGATCCGCCTGCCTTGGCCTCCCAAAGTGCTAGGATTACAGGTGTGAGCCACCATGCCCGGCCACTGGTGATCTTTTTTAACACTTTTTTTTTTTTTTTTTTTTAAAGACAGAGAGTCTCACTCTGTCACCCAGGCTGGCGTGCAGTGGCACGATCTCAGCTCACTGCAACCTCCACCTCCCTGGTTCAAACGATTCTCGTGCCTCAGCCTCATGAGCAGCTAGGATTAGAGGCGTACACCACTATGCTCCGCTAATTTTTGTATTTTTAGTAAAGATGGGATTTCACCTTCTTGGCCAAGGCTGGTCTCGAACTCCTTGCCTCAAGTGATCTGCCTGACTCAGCCTCCCAAAGTGCTGGGATTACAGGCATGAGCCACCACATCACTGGCGTGATCTTAATTTATCTTTTGTATGGGTCTGGACCGTCTCTCCCTGTAAATAGTTGATTATGCTGAAATATGTAAATTTATGTTTATCTAAGTAAAATTAGCAAAATAAATCTGTTCCAGAAAGTAGACTGTACTTTGGTTGATAGATTGTTTTGAGAGAAATGTTAACATCTTTAGGAAGGTAATTTATGAAAATAGTATTTTCAAAAAAATTTAACTGCCAGTGGAATATAGAATAGAATAGTCATTTGTGGTTATAGAATTTATCAGATCCTAGCTTCATCAGTTGCTAGTTATATGAATTTGGGCAAGTTATTGATTTGGGCAACCCTTGATCTTCAGTGTCCTCAGCTTTAAAATGGCAATGATAAATAGTACCTGTTACTCAGTTATCAATGTTAAAATGCTTTCCATACGTGAAGTAGGCATTCAAAATATTATTTAATGTCTTACTCCACAATCACTATATTGTGACCTTGGACAAATCACTCCTCTAAGACTCTTCCTCTTTAGAAGTAATATGTCCTCTTTTTTTTTTTTTTTTTTTTTTTTTTTTTGAGACAGTCTCGCTCTATCGCCCAGGCTGGATTGCAGTGGTGCAATCTCGGCTCACTACAACCTCTGCCTCCTGGATTCAAGCGATTCCCCTGCCTCAGCCTCCCAAGTAGCTGGGACTACAGGCGCCCGCCACCATGCCTGGCTAATTTTTTATAATTTTAGTAGAGACGGGGTTTCACCATGTTAGCCAGGATGGTCTCGATCTCCTGACCTTGTGATTTGCCTGCCTCAGCCTCCCAAACTGTTGGGATTACAGACATGAGCCACCACACCCAGCATATGTCCTCATTGGGGTCATTATTCCCTACCCAGATTTCTTTGAAATCTTGTTACTTCCTGCAGAACCGTTGCATAATATTTAAGTCCCACCCTTATCTTGTGTAACCTGTTTTTCTAGTTATTTGTCCAGTCATAGTCCTCAAATACTTGTTCCTTTAGCCACATCTGATCATTTTCCTTACTTCCTCCATACACTTTCCTCCTGGGGTTTATCCTAGATGTGTGCTCTGTGTAGTATGAACTACCTTCCCTACTTCACTTTCGTTGTCAAAATCCCATTTATCTTTTCAAATAAGTTTTCTTAATTATTTCCTAATTACAATTACTTTTCTTTCTCCTTTTGTAGAACTTAGTATCTCCTCCTAGTAAGTAGTGTTATGAGTTTTATCACATTCTGTTTTTTTTGGGGGGTGGGGATTGGGGTGGGACAGCCTCACTTTATCACCCAGACTGGAGTGCGGTGGTGCGATCTCGGCTCACTGCAACCTCTGTCTCCTGTGTTCAAGCAGTTCTCATGCCTCAGCCTCCCAAGTAGCTGGAATTACAGGTAGCCACCACGCCTGGCTAATTTTTGTATTTTTAGTAGAGATAAGGTTTAGCTATGTTAGCCAGTCTGGTCTCAAACTCCCGACCTCAGGTAATCTGCCTGCCTCTACTTCCCAAAGTGCTTGGATTACATACATGAGCCACTGCTCCCGGCCTCAAAGTTTTATCACATTCTGATAGATAATCTAGATATCTGCATACATACTTGTTTTTCCACCAAATTGTAAGCTTCTTATGGCCAGGGCCACCCTTTGTTCAACTTGGATGCCTTGTAGAACCCAGCAGCATTTTCTACATATAATTACTAAAATATCTATGACTTAAAATCTCCTTAAAGAGATTTAAATGCATCTGCCCTCTCATGTGGTAACAAATATGAGGAAATTATTTTGGTTCATCAATTTCATATCTACCCAAGATAGACATTTCAAAATGGATTAAGTGCCAAATTTTGTCCTGAAAAGTTTGTAGGCTAGGCACAGTGGCTCACACCTGTAATCCTAGCACTTTGGGAGGCCAAGGCAGGCAAGTTGCTTGAGTCCAGGAGTTGAAGACCAGCCTGGGCAACATAGTGAAACACCATGTCTACAAAAATAAATAAATAAATAAATAAAAATGTCCTATCCCTTCGTGGTAGCATGCACCTGTAGTTCCAGCTACTTGGAGGGCAAGGAGGCTGAGGCAAGAGGTTCACTTGACTCTGGGAGGTTGAGGCTGCAGCTGCAGTGAGCTGAGATCTCACCACTGCACTCTACCCTAGGAGACAGAATGAGACCCTGTCTCAAAAAAATGAAAAAAGAAAAATTACTATCACCTAGTGATGTCATGGCTTTCCTAGTATTTTGGCTTTTTTGTACAATGTACAGTAATTTCCTAGGCTTTCACATTCATTCACCACACACTCACTGACTCACCCAGAGCAACTTCCAGTCCTGCAAGGTCCATTCATGGTAAGTACTTTATACTATAAAGTGTACCATTTTTTATCTTTTACAGCCGTATTTTTACTCTATCTTTCTTATGTTTAGAAATGTTTAGATACACAAATACTTACCATTGTGTTACAAGTGCCTGCAGTATTCAGTACAGTTACATGCTAAACAGGTTTCTAGCCTAGGACCTATAAGCTATACCACCTAGGTTTGTGTGAGTATATTCTATGATGTTCACACAGCATTTGTCAGAATGTATCACTATCAAATGACAAATGACTTTATATTTCTATCCAAAACAGTTTCTATGAGCAACATTTATTACATCTATTAAGTTATGTTTGTATTCTCCTTTGCTGTTTATAAAGTGCTTTTACATATATCTGCATTTGAGTGAGCTATGCTGTGTTTAAGTACATCTATGTTATAGTCCTAGATAGATAGATAGATAGATAGATAGATAGATAGATAGATAGATAGATAGATTTTTTTTTTTTTTTCGAGACGGAGTCTCGCTCTGTCGCCCAGGCTGGAGCGCAGTGGCGCAATCTCGGCTCACTGCAAGCTCCGCCTCCCGGGTTCACGCCATTCTCCTGCCTCAGCCTCTCCGAGTAGCTGGGATTACAGGCGCCCGCCACCACGCCCAGCTAATTTTTTTGTATTTTTAGTAGAGACGGGGTTTCACCGTGGTCTCAATCTCCTGACCTCATGATCCGCCCGCCTCGGCCTCCCAAAGTGCTGGGATTACAAGCGTGAGCCACCGCGCCCGGCCTCCTAGATTTATATTAATAGACTCAGATCATAACAGTCTTTATAAATATATTGTTTTTACTGGAACATTGTTTTAAATCCAAGACAGTTTTTCTTTCCCTGTCAGTATGATTTTGATCCTATTTTTCCTCTGGTTATTTGATACTAAATAATTTTATACTTGTTTAAATATTAATCATAATAAATTATTATGAGAGTAAATAAATTAAAAATCATTTAATATTTTCCTAAAGCACATCATGCTTATTACCTGTTTTATGAATTATTAAGATAACCTGGCCAGGTGCCGTGGCTCACGCCTGTAATCCCAACACTTTGGGAGCTGAGGAGGCAAATCACCTGAGGTCAAGTGTTCGAGACCAGCCTGGCCAATGGATAAAACCGTGCCTCTACTAAAAATACAAAAAATAGCCAGGCATAGTGTAATCCCAGTAGTTGGCATCTGTAATCCCAGCTACTCGGGAGGCTGAGGCACAAGAATTACTTGAACCTGGGAGGCAGAGTTGCAGTGAACCAAGATCATGCCATTGCATTCCAGCCTGGGCAACAGAGTGAGACTCTGTCTCAAGAAAAAAATAAATAAATAAAGGTTGTCTTCATAATGTCTTTTATGATGGCAATCTTTCCTTCTTTTTTTTTTTCTGAGACAGAGTTTCGCTCTCGTTGCCTAGGCTGTAGTACAATGGCACAATCTCGGCTCACTGCAACCTCCGCCTCCTGGGGTCAGGCGATTCTCCAGCCTCAGCCTCTTGAGTAGCTGGGATTACCAGCACACACCACCACGCCCAGATAATTTTTTTATTTTTAGTAGAGGTGGAGTTTTGCCATGTTGGCCAGGCTGGTCTTAAACTCCTGACCTCAGGTGATCCACCCGCCTTGGCCTCCCAAAGTGCTAGGATTACAGGCATGAGCCACCCTGTCCGGTCACCAATCTTTCTTACACTGATTCAGGATATAATCCATGATCATGCATTGCCTTTTGTTACCATGCCCTTTTTTTTTTTTTTTTTCTTAATTTGACAGGGTCTGGCTCTCTCACTCAGGCTGGAGTGCAGTGTGCTATCTGGGCTTACTGCAGCCTCTGCCCGACCCCAGGTTCAAGTGATCCTTTCACTTTAGCCTCTCAAGTAGCTGGGACCAAAGGCATGCACTACCACACCCAGCATTTTTTTTTTTTTTTTTTTTTTAGATGGTGTCTAGCTGTGTCTCCCAGGC
Source organism: Hylobates moloch (assembly GCF_009828535.3). Taxonomy (NCBI): domain Eukaryota; kingdom Metazoa; phylum Chordata; class Mammalia; order Primates; family Hylobatidae; genus Hylobates; species Hylobates moloch. Next base: position 99,881,025 of record NW_026652280.1, read on the forward strand.
TGGAGTACAGTGGCGCGATCTCAGTTCACTGCGACCTCCGCCTCCTGGGTTCAAGCGATTCTCCTGCCTCAGCCTCCCAAGTAGCTGGGATTACAGGCACCCACCACCATGCCCAGCTAATTTTTGTATTTTTAGTAGAGTTGGGGTTTCACTGTGTTGGCCAAGCCGGTCTCGAACTCCTGACTTCATAATCCACCCGTCTCGGCCTCCCAAAGTGCTGGGATTACAAGCGTGAGCCACTGCGCCCGGCCAAAAGTCAGTATGTTATAATTTCGTTAGAGGAAAGAAATATATCAGCTTTGCCTTATTTACTGGAACTTTAGGCCAGGCACAGTGGCTCATGCCTGTAATCCCAGCACTCTGGCCGAGGCGGATGCATCACCTGAGGTCAGGAGTTCAAGACTGGCCTGACCAACATGGTGAAACCCCATCTCTACTAAAAATACAAAAATTAGCCAGGCGTGGTGATGCATGCCTGTAATCCCAGCTACTTCGGAAGCTAAGGCAGGAGAACGGCTTAAACCTGGGAGGCGGAGGTTGCAGTGAGCCGAGATCACGCCATTGCACTCCAGCCTGGGTGACAAGAGCAAAACTCCATCTGGAAAAAAAAAAAGAATTAATTGGAACTTTAAGCTAAAATATAGTCATAATATCTTAAATGAGGCTCTTCTAAGGCCCTTTTTTCTCATTTTCCTTCCTTTTTTTCCCCCTTTTATATATTTATGAAATCTCTTGAGATCTCATTTTAAACTTTAGGAAACAAACCAATAATGTGAGTAGAAGACACAAGCCTAGAGAGACATGGTGGAATAAAAGCAAGAGAATAATATAGTGAGTAGATGTTGAGCAAGAAACTGAGGTTTTGAAGCTTAAATCTCCTTCCCAACTATTAAAATCAAGGCAAGTCACTCAGTCTTATCGAGCATCTTTCCTCTTACCTGCTTCACAGTATTGATATAAAGTAACCAAATATAAGGCAGTCATTATAATCAGATCTAAAATTTGTGTTCCTTCTCCAGAACTGTTGGAGAAAATAAAAGAGCCTCTTTCCTTTCTTTCTTTTTTTTTTAAAAATAGAGACAGGGTCTCACTTGTTACCCAGGCCAGTCTCAAATTCCTGGGCTCAGGCAGTCCTCCCACCTCAGCTTCCAAAAGTATTGGGATTACAGGCGTGAACCCACATGCCCAGCCAGGAGCCTCTTTCTTAAAGACAATTTCAGAAGTAAAGATTTTTTTTTTTTAATTTATCAGTGTACTTGGTACCCTCTCCTCATAGGATGATCTGTTATCTGTATTTGACCATAGGAGGAAATTTCTTTGACTCTGACTGTTTCCCATTCTTTTTTTATCACAGCCCAAAGAGTCGATTGATCCAATTAAAGAAAGAGAAGCTGGAGTATACTCCAGGAGAGCATGAATATGGATTATTTCCAGCGCCCATTCATGTTGGTAAGTAGTGAGTCCACACAATATATTGCTGAGAAGAAACAGTATTTCCTGGGTTTGAGGGAAATGTCTTTTTAATCTTGTTATTATTTCTGTTTCTCCGGTGGGATCAAGCTCTTTCTGTACCATTTTACTTAAACTTACTCTGAAGAATTTTATACACTGTTTGATAGTCAGGGGGTCACAGTGGCATAAATCTTGTACATTGGAGCCTTAATAAATAACACTGGGCCAGGCATGGTGGCTCATGCCTATAATCCTAGCACTTTGGGAGGCCGAAGCAGGTGGATTGCTTGAGCCCAGGAGTTGATGGCCTGGGCAACTTGGTGACACCCTGTCTCTACAAAAAATATGAAAATTAGCTGGACGTGGTGGCAGAGGTCTGTAGTCCCAGCCACTCTGGAGGCTGAGGTGAGAGGACCACTCAAGCCTAGGAGGTTGAGGCTATGGTGTAGTCATGATCCTGCCACTGCGGTCATTCTAAGTTCCTCCCATTTTTTTCTGTCCCTTATCCAGTTCATCTCAAGTTCTGTTGTGTTTCTATCCCTGAAATATATCCTACTTCTCTCCAAATCTCTGGCAGTACAGGATCATTGTCTTTCTTACTCTCCCTGGATTTCCCAGTACCTGGGAAGATACTAGATAATAGAAGTTTATCAAATATTTGCCATACAAATGAAAGAAAAGGAGAAGGCTGGGTGCAGTGGCTCACGCCTGTAACCCCAGCAGTTTGGGAGGCCTAGGCAGGCGGATCACGAGGTCACGAGATCGAGACTATCCTGGCTAACACAGTGAAACCCCGTCTCTACTAAAAATACAAAAAATTAGCTGGGCTTGGTGGCAGGCACCTGTAGTCCCAGCTACTCGGGAGGCTGAAGCAGGAGAATGGCGTGAACCCAGGAGGCGGAGCGTGCAGTGAGCCGAGATTGCACCACTGCACTCCAGCCTGGACGACAGAGTGAGACTCTGTCTCAAAAAAGAAAAGAAAAGAAGAAATAAGGATAAAATATTGAATGTAGATGTCAGGTTTTCTTCATGTATTCAGTTTGTTTAAACAAAATTGCTTTAAAGGGGTTCATTAAACACGTAGTATGAAACCAGGAACACCTTCATTTTATACTTGATGTTGATCCTATGTCTTGTAGTGTTTTCTTCAACTATGATTCTCTTGACCAGACTCTTGTTTATATTCTGATTAACTAATCTCCTTTTCTCCCTGAGAGAGTTCAGTACCAGCAGAGTTTTTTAATCAGCAGACATTTAATAAGTTCTTCAGTAAAGATTAGTTTGCTTGAATTATTCTGTGTTGGGTGGCTGGAGACAGACTTAACTACAACATGAAGTTACAAGGTTTAATTCTCAGCTACATAAACTTTACGTGTGCTTACTTAATGAAGGTAAGAGTAAGTTTCTTATTCTCTAGTATTAGTGCCAAAGCTCTTTTGAAAGAGTCTTTTGTATTTCTAATGAGATCATAGCAGTGGAAGCAGGCTCTCAGCAAATTTAAAATCTGCTAATGATAAATAGGCTTTGAAAATAAGAACTAGGCTGGGCGAGGTGGCTCACAGTTGTAATCCCAGCACTTTGGGAGGCTGAGGTGGGAGGATCTCTTGAATCCAATAGTTCAAGATCACCCCATTGCACTCCGGCATGGGTGACAAGAGTGAGACTCTATCTCAAAAAAAAAAAGAAGAAAAGAAAAAAAAAAAGACTAGGAATTTTACTTTTGGTATTGAAAGAGTAGATTATATCAGGCTAACCCTCCCAGGAATAACAGTTATCCACCTGTAATCCCAGCACTTTGGGAGGCTGAGGCAGGTGGATCACCTGAGGTCAGGAGTTCAAGACCAGCCTGGCCAACATGGTGAAACCCCATCTGCACTAAAAATACAAAAATTAGCTGGACATAATGGTGCATGCCTGTAGTCCCAGCTCCTCAAGAGGCTGAGGCACGAGAATCACTTGAACCTGGGAGGCAGAGGTTGCAGAGAGCCGAGATTTTGCTACTGTACTCCAGCCTGGGCAACAGAGCAAGACTCTCAAAAAAAGTAAAATAAATAAGAAAAAAAAATGCATCAGCTGGACAGATTTAAAACATAGTAATCCTAAGTCACTGGAGAACAACCAAAAGCAGGCACAAACTGAAGAAAAATCAATAATTAGAAGAGGAGAAGCACACTGGTTGCATTTCCCACTTGTATAACTCTTTGTCTGTGGCCAGATCCCAGTTAGCAGTACAAGTAAGCACTTAGAAACCTTGAATCTTACTGATTATTTAAGGGCCATGTTTCAGGACAGCTACGGCAGCAAGAAAGTGAGGGATAAAATGCTAATAGAGGAAACTGCAAATTTTGCATATAAACTCAAGCCACATATCTAGGTAACTGACCCCTAAACTATGTATATACAGCCAGAATCCAGTAAAGTTAGTTGAGACTAAAGATACTAAGTAGGGATTTCAGCTGCTGCCTACCCCATGGAAGAGAGTGTTACAGATTTTGGTTCACCCACAGTAACTGCTTGCTCTAATGCAAAGAAAAACTTATTTTCTTTTATTTCTTTCTTATTTTTTATTTTTATTTCTATTTTTTTGAGATGGGGTCTCATTGTGTTGTCAAGGCTCAAGTGCAGTAGTGCAATCTTGGCTCACTGCAGCCTCTGCCTCCTAGGCTCAAGTGATTCTCCCGCTTCAGCCTCCCAAGTAGCTGGGACCACAGGCATGCACCACCACACTTGGCTAATTTTTTGTATTTTTGATAAAGATGGGGTTTCACCATGTTGCTCAGGCTAGTCTCAAACTCTTGAGTTCAAGCAGTTTGCCCACCTCACCCTCCCAAAGTGCTGGGATTACAGGCATGAGCCACTGCGCCCAGTCGAAACCAGTTATTTTCATAGGATAATAAGACAATTGAGAATCTCTGCAATGTATTGCTTATAATGTCCATAATTTAATCCAAAATTACTGGACATTAATAAACATGAAAATATAACTCATATTAAGAGAGAAGGCTCTCAACACTGACAATTTCCAAGGTCATCCAGATGCTGAAAATAGCAGACAAGGATTTTAAAGTCATTATTATAACTGTGTTCAAGGATGTAAAGGAAAATATGCTTATAATGAATAAGCAGATAAATCTTAAAAATGGAAACATAAAAATTTAAAAATGAATAGCCAAATGAAAGTCCCAGAACTAAAACATATATGTCTGATTTTAAAACACAAAATGTAGGTTTACTAATAGATTGAAGATAGCAGAAGTGTCAGTTGAACTTGAAAGTATATGAATATAAATTGTCAGCCAGGTGTGATGGTTCACACCTGTAATGCCAGTACTTTGGGAGACCGAGGCAGGTGGATCACCTGAGGTCAAGAGTTCGAGACCAGCCTGGCCAACATGGCAAAACCCCATCTCTGCCAAAAATACAAAAATTAGCCGGGTGTGGTGGCATGCGTTTATATTCCCAGCTACTCAGGAGGCTGAGTCAGGATAATCGCGTGAACCCAGGAAGCAGAGGTTACAGTGAGCAGAGATTGTGCCACTGTACTCCAGCCTGGGCAACAGAGCAAGACTCTGTCTCAAAAAAAGAAAAAACACGGCCAGGTGCGGTGGCTCATGCCTATAATCCCAGCACTTTGGGAAGCCGAGGCAGGTGGATCACGAGGTCAGGAGATCAAAACCATCCTGGCTAGCACGGTGAAACCCTGTCTCTACTAAAAATACAAAAAAAAAAAATTAGCTGGGCGTGGTGGCGGGTGCTTGTAGTCCCAGCTACTTGGGAGGCTGAGGCAGGAGAATGGTGTGAACCCGGGAGGTGGAGCTTGCAGTGAGCCGAGATCACACCATTGCACTCCAGCCTGGGTGACAGAGTGAGACTCCATCTCAAAAAAAGAAACAAAAAAAGGGGAACAAAAAAAGAGTGATATTAATTACAGATGTCTTTAATAAGATAAGGAAATTCCTTTTTAGTTCTGAGAGCTTTCTGCAGAAGTCTTTAGAATTAATTTTGTTCTATAGTTGTTTTTTCTTTTAAAGTCTTTGTCAAGTTTTGTATTAGGCATACACTAGCCTCATTAAATGAGTTGGAAAATTATTTTCCTCCTCTGTTTTCTGGAAGACTGGTATTACTTCTTTCTCAAATATATACCAGACTTCACTAGGGAAGCCATTTAGAACTGAAATTTTGTAAGGTACTCAATTTATTTAAAAGATCTAGACTATTCAGATGTTCATCTTGACTCAGTTTTGATATGTTGTATTTCTAAAGGAATTTGTCCATTTTATCTAAATTATTAAAGATATTGGCATAATATTATTATTATTATTACTTTTTTTTTTTTTTTTTTTTTGAGATGGAGTCTCGCTCTGTCGCCCAGGCTGGAGTGCAGTGGCACAATCTCAGCTCACTGCAAGTTCCGCCTCCCAGGTTCACGCCATTCTCCTGCCTCAGCCTCTCCGAGTAGCTGGGATTACAGGCGCCCGCCACCTCGCCCGGCTAATTTTGTGTATTTTTAGTAGAGACGGGGTTTCACCGTAGTCTCGATCTCCTGACCTCGTGATCCGCCCGCCTCGGCCTCCCAAAGTGCTGGGATTACAAGCGTGAGCCACCGCGCCCGGCCTGGCATAATATTATTTATAACATTCCCTTATTAGTCTCTTAATGAGTCTAGGACCTATAGTGAGATCAACTTTTTTTGTTTTGGATACTGGTAAGCCACCACACCCGGCCTAATATCATTCTTAATGGTGAAATGTTGAATGTTTCCTCCTAAGATTGGAAAGAAGATAGAGTTGTCCACTCTGACTCAGCATTATATGGATGTTCTAGGCAGTGTATTAAGTCAAGAAAATGAGTAAGAGTCATCATAATGATCAGGAAGGAAGAAATGAAACTGTTTCGGCCGGGCGCGGTGGCTCACGCTTGTAATCCCAGCACTTTGGGAGGCCGAGGCGGGCGGATCACGAGGTCAGGAGATCGAGACCACGGTGAAACCCCGTCTCTACTAAAAATACAAAAAAAAATCGCCCTCTCAAAAAAAAAAAAAAAAAAGAAACTGTTTCTGTTTATAGGTGACATGATTGTTTATATAAAAAAAAAATCCAAGAGATTCACACCAAAAGCTACTGGTAGTAGTAGCAGCAAGGTTACTGGAAAATCATCAGTATTAAAAAATCAATTGTATTCTTATAAAACTTAATATACTCTGAACATTTGATGTGGCAGTCATGCTCCTTGGTATTTTCTCAAATAATTTGAAAACATATCTATTGAAAAGAAAAACCTGCACACAGATGTGTGTTTTGTTTTTGTTTTTGTTTTCTTTTGAGATGGAGTCTCGCTCTGTTGCCCAGTCTGGAGTGCAGTGGCGTGATCTTGGCTCTCTGCATTCTCCTCCTCCCAGGTTCAAGCAATTCTTGCACCTCAGCCTCCTGAGTATCTGGGACTGCAGGCATGTGCCACCATGCCCAGCTAATTTTTGTATTTTTAGTAGAGATGGGGTTTCACCATGTTGGCCAGGCTGGTCTCAGACTCCTAACCTCAAGTGATCCACCCACCTCATCCTTCCAAAGTGCTGGGATTACAGGCATGAGCCACTGTGCCTAGCCTCTTTTTTAAAGCCTTAAATAAACATATATTCAGATAATATAAATATATATCTCCAAGTAAAGGGTTTATTTGGGAGTAATATACAGTAATTAGGCTTGGCGGGTGGCTCACACCTGTAATCCCAACACTTTGGGAGGCCGAGGCAGGCAGATCACCTGAGGTCAGAAGTTCAAGACCAGCCTGGCCAACATGGTCTCTACTAAAAATAGAAAAAAAATAGCCAGGAGTGATGGTGGATGCCTGTAATCCCAGTTACTCAGGAGGCTGAGACAGGAGGATCACTTGAACTCAGGAGGTGGAGGTTGCAATGAGCCAGGATCACACCATTGCACTCCAGCCTGGGTGACAGAGCAAGACTCTGTCTCAAAAAAAAAAGAATTAGTCGAGGCGTGGTGGCTCATGCCTGTAATCCCAGCACTTTGGGAGGCCGAGGAGAGACGATTTCTTGAGGCCAGGAGTTTGAGACCAACTTAGGCAATGTAGTGAGAACCTCTCTCTATAAAGCAATAACAACATTTGTTAGGTGTGGTGGTACATGCCTACTCAGGAGGCTGAGGCAGGAGGATCACTTGAGCCCAGGAGATTGAGGCTGCAGTGAGCTATGATTGCACCAGCGCACTCCAGCCTGGGTGACGGATCAAGTCCCTGTTTTCTATGAAAAAAAAAAAAAAAGAATCGCAATTCAGGACACATAGACCAGAGTAGTCCCTAAGTGTGTCTGAAAAACAAAGAGAAAGGCTGGGGTTGTATTGAGCAAAAGAGGAAGGTTGGAAGAAGGTTAGCCAGGCACAGTGGCTCAAGCCTATAATCCCAGCACTTTGGGAGGCTGAGGCTGTTGGATTGCTTGAGCTCAGGAATTCGAGAGCAGCCTGGACAACATAATGAAAACCCGTGTATACAAAAATTTAAAAAGAAAAGGAAAATTTAGCCAGGTATGGTGACATGCACCTGTGGTCCAGCTACTTAGGAGCCTGAGGCAGGAGGATCACCTGAGCCTGGGAAGTTGAGGCTGCAATGAGCTGAGATTGCACCAGTGCACTCCAGCCTGAATGACAGAGTGAGATCCTGTCTCAAAAACAAAGAAAGAAAAGAAAAAGGTCACTGGTACAGTCGTCATTGGTGAGTGGCAGCAGTTACTATATAAGACATAGTCTTAGTTATAGTTAGATCTTTGTGAATTTTCTGTTGAAGTGCAAAATCAATTCCTGGATCAGAGACCTTAGTGCCTTCTCCCATGGCCTCCTGACTCCATTTTAGTTGGATATGGTATGAATGATTCCATTTGTCTAATCAACTTTCACACCTCTCTCAAACTTACACCAGCAAACACCCACTGGGGAGTGTTTGCTTAAGCAAAAGCTCCTTAAGCTGATAAACAACTTTAGCAAAGTCTCAGGATACAAAATCAATGTACAAAAATCACTAGCATTCCTATACACCAATAACAGTTAAACCAAGAGCCAAATCATGATTGAACTCTCATTCACAATTGCCACAAAAAGAATAAAATACCTAGGAATACAGCTAACTAGGGAAGCGAAGGATCTCTATAAGGAGAACTACAAACCACTGCTCAAAGAAATCAGTGAAGACACAAATAGAAAAATATTCCATGCTTATGGATTGGAAGAATAAATACCATTGAATGGCCATACTGCCCAAAGCAATTTATAGATTCAATGCTATTCCCATTAAACTACCATTGAAATTATTCATAGAGCTAGAAAAAAACTATTTTAACATTCATATGGAACCAAAAAAGAGCCTAAATAGCCAAGGCAATCCTACACACAAAAAAAGAACAAAGCTGAAGGCATCATGCTACCTGACTTCAAACTATACTACAGGGCTACAGTAATCAAAACAGCATGGTACTGATAAAAGAGCAGACACATAGACCAGTGAAACAGAATAGAGAACCCAGAAATAAGACTGCACACCTATAACTACGTGATCTTTGACAAACCTGACAAAAACAAGCAATTGGGAAAGGATTCCCTATTCAGTAAATGGTGCTGGGATAACTGGTTAGCCATATGCAGAAGGTTGAAACTGGACCCCTTCCTTACAGCATATACAAAAACAAACTCAAGATAGATTAAAAACTTCAATGTAGGCCAGGCGTGGTGGCTCACGCCTGTAATCCCAGCACTCTGGGAGGCTGAGGCATGTGGATCACTTGAGGCCAGCAGTTCGAGACCAGCCTGGCCAACATGGCAAAACCCCATCTCTAATAAAAATGCAAAAATTAGCTGGGTGTGGTGGCACATGTCTGTAATCCCAGCTACTTGAGAGGCTGAGGCGTGAGAATCACTTGAACCCTGGTGGTGGAGGTTGCATTGAGCTGAGATCACTGCACTCCAGCCTGGGCAACACAGCAAAACTCTGTCTCAAAAAAAAAAAAAAAAAAAGACTTAAATGTAAAACCCAAAACTATAAAAACCCTGAAAGACAATCTAGGCAGTACCATTCAGGACATAGGCACAGGCAAAGTCTTCATGACATGCCAAAAGCAATTGTAACAAAAGCAAAAATGGACAAATAGTATCAAAGAACTTCTGTACAGCAAAATAAACTATGAACAGAGTAAACAACCTATAGAATGGGAGAAAAATTTTGCAAACTGCATCTGACAAAGATCTAATATCCAGCATCTATAAAGAACTTAAATATACAAGAAAAAAACCATTAAGAAGTGGGCAAGGCCTGGAGCGGTGGCTCACGCCTGTAACCCCAGCACTTTGGGAGACCAAGGCAGGCAGATCACTTGAGGTCAGGAGTTTGAGACCAGCCTGGCCAACATGGTGAAACCCCGTCTCTACTAAAAAAAAAAATAGAAAAAATTAGCTGGGCACGGTGGCGTGTGCCTGTAATCCCAGCTATTCAGGAGGCTGAGACAGAATTGCTTGAACTCCAGGTGGCAGAGGTTGCAGTGAGCCGAGATCATGCCACTCCAGCCTGGGCAAAAAAGTAAGACTCCATCTCAAAACAACAATAATAGCAATAAAAATTTTTTAAAGACTCTTGGCCAGGTGCAGTGGCTCACATCTGTAAACCCAGCACTTTGGGAGGCCAAGGCAGGCAGATCACCTGAGGTCAGGAGTTCGAGATCATTGGCCAACATGGTGAAACCCTGTCTCTACTTAAAATACAAAAAAATTAGCTGGGCATGGTGGTGGGCTCCTGTAATCGCAGCTACTCGGGAGGCTGAGGCAGGAGAATCGCTTGAACTCAGGAGGCACAGGTTGCAGTGAGCTGAGATTACACCACTGCACTCCAGCCTGGGTGACAGAGTGAGACTCCATCTCCAAAAAAAAAAAAAAAGTGGGCAAAGGACATGAACAGACACTTCTCGAAAGACATATATGTGGCCAACAATCATATGTCTCTCCCTCCACTGCCATGGTGTCAGAGGAGGTCTAGCTGAGTCAGACTTTTACCAACACCTAGCAGTAACATAACCACTCCACCACAATGTCAGTGGAGACCCCTTGGGGAATTGGAATTCTGACCATTCCCTAGCAGTAATGGGGAGCTTCCCCATCCCCCAACTCAGGTTTCAGTGGAGGCCTAGTAGGCAACTTGGACTTTTACTTACAGCTAGCAGTAATGAGGCAGCTTTATCCCTTTTCTGCTGGAGCAGTTTCAGAAAAAGCCAGCTAAAATACAAATTTCATGTAATCTAGAACCTTATACTACTACAAAAGTGTTTAGCTTTGAATTTAAAATCACATGTTATTTGCCAAGCATGGTGGCTCATGCCTGAAATCCCAGCACTTTGGGAAGATGATATATGTCCACACCAAGACGTTAGAATTATCTGGCAGATTTTTAAAGCAGTCTTGATAAAAATGCCTTAGTGAGCAATTGTGAACATGCTTGAAACAAATCAAGAAGAAGATAACTTTTCATTTTTTTTATTTTATTTATTTACTTATTTTAATTTTTTGAGACAGGGTCTTGCTCTGTTGCCCAGTCTCGAGTGCAGTGGCACAATCGCTGCCTACTGTAGCCTCCGCCTCCCAGGTTCAAGTGATTTCTCCTGCCTCAGCCTCCCGAGTAGCTGGGATTACAGGCATGTGCCACCACACCCGGCTAATTTTTGTATTTTTAGTAAAGATGGGGTTTTACCACATTGGCCAGACTGGTCTCGAACTCCTGACCTCAAGTGATCCGCCCGCCTCACCTCCCAAAGTGCTGGGATTACAGGCGTGAGCCACTGCACCTGGCCAATAATTTTTTTAAATTAGAATTTTTATAACTGACTCAGTAATTAAAATAAAAAGTTCAGAGATTTTATGAGAGAAATTGAAGCAGAAAAAAAAATACATTCAGAGATAGACTTAACAGCAGAATGAATGGGACAGAGGAAATAATCTATGCACTAGAAGATAGAATAATACATATTACTCAGTGTATACAACAACATAGAAAATAGAATTTAAAAAAAAGACTGAGGAGCTTGTGAGAATATGACAAAAAAAGCAAATTTGTGTTATCGGAATCATGGAAGGAGGAAAAAAAAGGGCATAGATGAAAAGCACCTTAGTAAATAACAACTGGAAACTTACCAAATTTGGCAGGAGACAGAAATCTCTGTATTCAAGAAGATTAGCAGACTCCAAACAGGATAAACCCAAACAAATATATGCCGAGACACATAATCACATTTCAGAACACTAACAAAACAATTTTAGGCTGGGCGAGATAGGTTGCTCCTGTAATACCAAATACTTTGGGAGGCTGATTGCTTGAGCTCAGAAGTTTGAGACCACCTTGGGCAACATGGGGAAACCCTGTCTCTACAAAAAATACAAAAAAAATTAGCCAGGCATGATTGGCACATGCCTGTCATCCCAACTACTCAGGAGAAGGAATCTCAGAAAAAATAAAATAAAAGAAAAGAAAAACACCAATTTTAAAACAATGACAGAGAAATTACCCTTACCTATAAGGATAAAACAATTCAAATGACAGTAGATTTCTCATCTGAATCTATGGAGGCCAAATGGAAGTGATACAACATTTTTCACATCCTGAAAGCAAAGAATCGTCAACTCCGAATCTTCTAACCAATGAAAATACCTGTCAGGAATTAAGAAGAAATGAAGGCGTTCTTAGATTAATGAAAACTAAGAGAGTTTGTTGCCAGCAGATGTACCCTATGAGTAAAGGAAGTTCTGTGAACAGAAAGGAAACAATTTTAAAAAAAGACACTTTGGAACATTAGGAAGGAAGAATACAGTAAACAAAAACATGGATATATACAATAGACTTTCCTTCTCTTGAGTTTTTTCTGTTATGTTTAATCATTGAAGCAAAAAGTTTTAACACTGCTGTATTGTTTTAGCAACTTTATTAAGATACAATTCACAGACCATCCAATTTACTCTTTTAAAATAGACTATGGTTTTTGATATATTTTTTAACTTCCAGTAAAATATACATAACACAGTTTGCATTTTGATCATTTTTAAGTGGACAATTCAGTGTCATTAAGTACATTCACATCGTTGTACAACCATGACTGCTATCCATCCCCGGAACTTTTTCATTATCCCCTACTATAACTCTGTACCCATTAAACTGTAACTCCCCATTCTCTGTTCCCCTCAGCCTCTGGTAATCACTGTCTATTTCTTTGAAAGTGGGATTGTATAATACCTGTTCTTTTGTGTCTGCCTTAGTTCACTTAGCATAATGTCTTTAAGGTTCATCCATGTTGTAGTACCATCATGTGTTGCTTAATGATGGGGATACATTCTGAGAAATGCATTGTTAGGCAATCTTATAATTATGCAAACATAGAATGTACTAACCAGGCTGTATGGTATAGCCTCTTGCTCCTAAGCTACAAACCTGTATATCATGTTAGTATACTGAATACAGTAGTCAGTTGTGACACAGTGGTAAGTATTTACATATCTAAATGTAGAAAAGGTACAGTAAAAATACAATATAAAGGATAAAAAATGGCAGCCCACTATGGGGCACTTACCTGAATGGAGCTTACAGGACTGTAAGTTCCTCTCAGTGGGTCAGTGATTGAGTGGAGAGTGAATGTGAAGGCCTAGGACATCACTGTTTTTTTTGTTGTTGTTTTTTTTTTTGAGACGGAGTCTCGCTCTGTCGCCCAGGCTGGAGTGCAGTGGCGCAATCTCGGCTCACTGCAAGCTCCGCCTCCCGGGTTCACGCCATTCTCCTGCCTCAGCCTCCTGAGTAGCTGGGATTACAGGCGCCCACCACCACACCCGGCTAATTTTTTGTATTTTTAATACAGACGGGGTTTCACTTTGTTGGCCAGCCTTGTCTCCAACGCCTGACCTTGTGATCTACCCGCCTCGGCCTCCCAAAGTGCTGGGATTACAGACGTGAGCCACCGCACCCAGCCAAGGATTTTTTTTAATAAACAGGAGTATACTCTAAAATAATGATGAAAAGTATAGTATATTTATTATATAAACCAGTAACAAAGACATCAAGTATTATGTATTATACCTAATTATGTCTGCTATGCTTGTATTCAACTGGTAGCGCTATAGGTTTATTTACACCAGCATCACCACAAACAGATGATTAACACTTTGTACTGCAAAGTTCCGACAGCTAGGAGGAATTTTTCAGCTCCCTTATTACCTTCTAGGTCCACCATCATATATGCAGTCCATTGTTGACTAAAACATTGGCACATGACTATATGTATAAGAATTTCATTCTTTTGGCCAGGTGCAGTGGCTCATGCCTGTAATCCCAGCACTTTGGGAGGCTGAGGCAGGCAGACTACCTTAGGTCGGGAGTTCAAGACCAGCCTGACCAACATGGAGAAACCCTGTCTCTACTAAAAAAAAAAAAAAATTTTCTCCCATTCTGTAGGTTGCCTGTTCACTCTGATGGTAGTTTCTTTTGCTGTGCAGAAGCTCTTTAGTTTAATTAGATCCCATTTGTCAATTTTGGCTTTTATTGCCATTGCTTTTGGTGTTTTAGACATGAAGTCCTTGCCCACGCCTATGTCCTGAATGGTATTGCCTAGGTTTTCTTGCAGGATTTTAATGGTTTTATGTCTAACATTTAAGTCTTTAATCCATCTTGAATTAATTTTTGTATAAGGTGTAAGGAAGGGATCCAGTTTCAGCTTTCTACATATGGCTAGCCAGTTTTCCCAGCACCATTTATTAAATAGGGAATCCTTTCCCCATTTCTTGTTTTTGTCAGGTTTGTCAAAGATCAGATAGTTGCAGATATGCAGCATCATTTCTGAGGACTCTGTTCTGTTCCATTGATCTATGTCTCTGTTGTGGTACCAGTACCATGCTGTTTTGGTTACTGTAGCCTTGTAGTATAGTTTGAAGTCAGGTAGCGTGATGCCTCCATCTTTGTTCTTTTGGCTTAGGATTGACTTGGCGATGCGGGCTCTTTTTTGGTTCCATATGAACTTTAAAGTAGTTTTTTCCAATTCTGTGAAGAAAGTCATTGGTAGCTTGATGGGGATGGCATTGAATCTATAAATTACTTTGGGCAGTATGGCCATTTTCACGATATTGATTCTTCAAACCCATGAGCATGGAATGTTCTTCCATTTGTTTGTATCCTCTTTTATTTCATTGAGCAGTGGTTTGTAGTTCTCCTTGAAGAGGTCCTTCACATCCCTTGTAAGTAAACCTACTCATCTGACAAAGGGCTAATATCCAGAATCTACAATGAACTCAAACAAATTTACAAGAAAAAAACAAACAACCCCA
>NW_026652280.1:99896135-99921691 GCF_009828535.3 Hylobates moloch
TGTCCTTTGTAGGGACATGGATGAAACTGGAAAACATCATTCTCAGTAAACTATCGCAAGGACAAAAAACCAAACACCGCATGTTCTCACTTATAGGTGGGAATTGAACAATGAGAACTCATGGACACAGGAAGGGAAACATCAAACTCCGGGGACTGTTGGGGGTGGGGGAGGGACAGCATTAGGAGATACACCTAGTGCTAAATGACGAGTTAATGGGTGCAGCAAAACAACATGGCACATGGATACATATGTAACAAACCTGCACATTGTACACATGTACCCTGAAACCTAAAGTATAATAATAAAAAATAAATAAAATAAATAAAAATAAAAAAATAATAAAAAAAAATAAAATAAAAATACAAAATTAGCTGGGCGTAGTAGCACGTGCCTGTAATCCCAGCTACTCAGGAAGCTGAGGCAGGAGAATCGCTTAAACCCGGGAGGCGGAGGTTACAAGTGAGCCGAGATCGCACCATTGTACTCTAGCCTGGGCAGCAAGAGTGAAACCTCATCTCAAAAAAAAAAAAAAAAATTTCATTCTTTTTAAGGCTGAATAATTTTATATAAGACAAAAACAAAAAATCAAACAAAAATACGATTTCAATAGATAGGAAAAAATGTTAAAATATCATAAATTTGCCCAGAAAACTTCTCAAGTTATTTAAACACAAGAATTTCTCCTTTTTGTAATCAACCTTAGATTATGTGTAATAATGAAGGAGAGCAGGTGCCAGATGCTCTACCCTTAATAATGTTTTTTTTTTTTTTTTTTTTTTTTTTTTTTTTTTTTTTTTTCTCGGCTCACTGCAAGCTCCGCCTCCCGGGTTCACGCCATTCTCCTGCCTCAGCCTCCTGAGTAGTTGGGACTACAGGCGCCCACCACCACGCCCGGCTAATTTTTTGTATTTTTAGTAGAGACGGGGTTTCACCGTGTTAGCCAGGATGGTCTCGATCTCCTGACCTCGTGATCCGCCCGCCTCGGCCTCCCAAAGTGCTGGGATTACAGGCGTGAGCCACCGCGCCCGGCTGTAATTTTTAATAATAATAAAATATTTAATAAGCTTCATAATGACCTGTGTGTTTTTGGTTGTAGTTTTGCTGTATTTGTTGTTTTATGTAGACTATTATACTTAAAATATATCTTTGGCATATATCATGTGGAGTATGGTGGGAAAGAATAGCTAAAATTAAAAATTGGTGACGGAAAAATCCTTAAAGAATTAAATATTTTTTTAGTTAGTACATATTAGTTCTTGTAGCTGTTTGATCCCTTTGTATAAGCAAATATCAGAATAGGTATTGAAATTGATAGTGTTTTTTGTTTCAGGAAAGTATCTAAGACAAAAGAGAATTGACTTCCAGCTTCCTTATGATATCCTTTGGCAGTGGAAACACAATCAGGTACAGAGAGCCTGTTTTACCAGGTTTAATTCTTAAGTGCTTGTAAAGGGGGAGGGGTGGAAATGCAAGTGTTTTTCTTTCTCCTTGTTATGTTTTCATCTTAGGAGGTTTTCAGGAGTGTCCCTGCGAAGGTTAGAACTAAGAAAAATGAATTTGCATCCATCTTTAATGTGACCTATTTGCCTTTACTCTTACTGCAAAATAGCAGTAAGTTCCTGCTTTCCTAGGCAACCTTCTGTTGTTATTCTGGACTTTTATTTTGGTAGCAAAGATTTTGTTCTGTAAGAATTCTATTTGATGCAGGTCTCAGGAGAATTTAGATGTACTGCCAGCAGCACTAAGAAATTTCAGACTTTATTTTTGTTGGCTCCTTCTTATCAGTTTGAAATTTATTTTCCACATGCAAAAGAGATTCTTCTATCAAAGGAAACAGGGAAATGTTTACCACTCTTGCACTTTTAAAAGATCTTTAAATATATTGGTAACTAAAAATAGGAAGATGCCGTTTTTTTTCTCTTGCTTCCCAAATTGAAAACTTTCCCTTAGTGATTTTTGTATTAGCTTATAGCCCCCAGGTCCCAGATTGAGAACAACCATTGGGAAATAGAAATAGTCATGCAATTGAGGTGAATAGATTTCCTGAGTTCTGCCAAAATGCCACCAAAGGTTTATTCTGGAAAGCCAAAATTGACATTCCCCTCTGCATTGTCTTCTCCAATGGCCTCTCTTGAATTCTGAGAGTATTAATATGTTAGGTATTTGTCTCAGAGTTTTTAACAATGAAGGAGAGAATGCTTTGAACATACTGACTGGAAAATGATGGTGGGATTATTCCAATATATTAATAAACAGTCTAGCTTTATGCAAGTTGCTGTTTGTTTTGTACAGTCCCTTACGGCAAAATGCTGGAAGATTGCCTCTCTTCTAATGCATTCTTTTTTTTTTCTTTCTAATGTCTTCTTGATTATAATGATTATGAGAGCTCCATTTTGCCTGCCTGCCCTCTCTCCTTTATTCACTAAATTAATTGCCTTAATTAAAATTTGAAATGTTTTCCTACAATTCTCAACCTGAAAAGCCAGGGTACTCATCTTTTTAATTTCATGTACCCACCCAGACATCTAAATAAGCCCTATGCATGTTGTTTATCCTTTCTTTTGATAGAAGGAAATAGAATCTTAATTTGTCCACATGAATAGCTTTGGTCTCCAGTGTGATTTTCATTTAAGTCTATCCAACAACATGCTGAAGAAACACATAATTCCACTTCTATAAACTATTTAGTGCTTATTCTGTTGAATCTTATTCTCTCACCTTTTATTTCAGAGTAAAAAGAGATCACACCAAGAGTTTCCCTCAAATGTATCCAACCCAAAATGTCTTGTAAATATTTCCAGATGAGCAGAGCATATAGAAAATTTCCTGTATTTTTAGTGATTGATGCTGCCGTCTGGCATTTGAAGTTAAATGCTATATCAAGATTTTTCTTCTTTTCTTCTAGTTATACAAAAAGCCAGATGTCCCACTATATAAGAAAATTCGTTCAAGTGAGTAACTTAGGAACTATTTTTTCTGCCTCTATACATTAATGTTCTTCTGAGCCTAGCACTTGAAAAATTATCCTGTAGGTTCACAAACTATTCTTTGCTTTGTTTTCAAGATGTCTACGTTGATGTCAAACCGCTTTCTGGTTACGAAGCTACCACCTGTAACTGTAAGAAGCCAGATGATGACACCAGGAAGGGCTGTGTTGATGACTGCCTCAATAGGTACTGTCATGCTTTGATTTCTCTAAAGCATAGGCTTTAAGGTACACATACAACACTTCCTTTGGAGGGTACAGTTAAATAGGCTCTTCGATTTTTCTTCAAGAAGTCGCATGAAGATATATAAACCATATGGGTGGGCGGAATACAGAAACAGAAAATGAATGAGATTTAGAGTCTTGTGTGTGCCTTCATTGGTTTAAATCCTTTTACTTTGTTTTTTTTTGGTCTTTTTGGGTTTTTTTTTGAGACGGAGTCTTGCTCTGTCGCCCAGGCTGGAGTGCAGTGGCGCCATCTCAGCTCACTGCAAGCTCCGCCTCCCGGGTTCACGCCATTCTCCTGCCTCAGCCTCTCTGAGTAGCTGGGACTACAGGCGCCCGCCACCACGCCCGGCTAATTTTTTGTATTTTTAGTAGAGACAGGGTTTCACCGTGATCTCGATCTCCTGACCTCATGATCCGCCCGCCTCGACCTCCCAAAGTGCTGGGATTACAAGCGTGAGCCACCGCGCCCGGCCACCTGGCTAGTTTTTGTATTTTTTTAATTTATTTTTTTTGAGCCAGAGTCACGCTCTGTCGCCAGGCTAGCTCTGTCGCCAGGCTGGAGTGCGGTGGCGCGATCTCAGCTCACTGCAACCTCTACCTCCCGGGTTCAAGTGATTCTCCTACCTCAGCCTCCCGAGTAGCTGGGACTACAGGCATGAGCCACCACACCTGGCCAAGAGACTATATAATTTTAAATGGCACTGAAATTTCAAAGTGGAAATGTCTAATAGACAAAGGAGTAGATATAGAATTTGTTGTTTTAGTAACAATGCACATTTGCAGCAAAATAAAAAAGAATCAGTGAATTTTACATCAGTATTTCCTGTTCTGGATAGTTCTCATGGCCAAAAGTAGCTTCCTTCATCTCTAGTCAACTGTCTATGTGATCTGAAGGGAATCAATGTTTTAGTTCTTCCTGCTTTATCATGCCAGTTGGGAAATTCTACCTTACCTGCATCACTGTAAATTCACACCTTATCATTTTATGTACATACAGTTTCACGTAGTGTTTTGCATACTGATTTTCTTTACTCACAAATATTTTAAATGCACACTTTTATTAAACAGTGTGGTCCACAAGCTCATTATTTTTATTTATTTATGACACAGGATATCACTGTGTTGCCCAGGCTGGAGTGCAGTGTCGCCATCACAGCTCACTACAACGACCTCCCAGACTCAAGCAATCCTCCCATGTTAGCCTCCTGAGTAGCTGAGACTAAAGGCGCATGTCACCACGCCTGGCTAATTTATTTATTTTTAACATAGAGACAGGATCTCGATACTTAGCCCAGGCTGGTCCTGGACCCTTAAATCTCACTATGTGAGGGACAACCTAGATCTACGTTTAGTAGCTGGCTGGGGTGCAACTCTCTCGTTTTTCTTTTTCTTTTTTTTTTTTTCTTTTGAGACGAAGTTTCATTCTTGTTGCCCAGGCTGGAGTGCAATGGCACAATCTCAGCTCACTGCAGCCTCCACCTCCCAGGTTCAAGCGATTCTCCTGCCTCATCCTTCATCCTTCCGAGTAGCTGGGATTACAGGCACCTGCCACCATACCCAGCTAATAATTTTTGTATTTTTAGTAGAGACAGGGTTTTGCCATGTTGGCCACACTGGTCTCAAACTCCTGACCTCGGGTGATCCTCTTGCCTCGGCCTCCCAAAGTGCTGGGATTACAGGTGTGAGCCACTGCTTCTAGCCCAACTCTCGTTTTTCAAGGGCATTATCTGGCTAAAGATAATGGCAAATTGTACTAAATCAAAGACCTCACATTGTAGTTTACAGCATCTAATTTCAGATTTTGGTAAATTTAGTTTGGTTTGCAGACACAACAAATAGAAACATGTTTTGGTTGTATATAATTTAAGGATTTATTCTGGTTGTCAAAACAAATGGGGAATATATTTCAGTGCCTTGAACTCTAGAAGCTACAAATTTTCAGTAACCTCTGAATGATTGTTCCCTGGAAGAAATCTTTTAAAATTTAAATCTCTCTTATCTGAGCACTCTTTTATTTGTACTTCAGGGTTTTCTTTAATCCATATGCAGTTTATAGTATGTTTTATTAGGTATTATGAAAATACTTGGTGCCAGCCAAGCACAGTGGCTCACGTCTGTAATGCCAACACTTTGGGAGGCTGAGATGGGCAGATCACTTGAGGTCAGGAGTTTGAGACCAGCCTGGGCAACATGGCAAAACCCCATCTCTACAAAAAATACAAAAGTTAGCAGGCATAGTGGTGCACACCTGCAGTCCCAGCTACTTGGGAGGCTGAGGTAGGAGGATTGCTTGAGCCTGGAGGTCGAGGCTACAGTAAGCTGTGATCACGCCACTGTACTCCAGGCTGGGTGACAGAGTGAGACCCTGTGTCAAAAAAAGAAAAAAAGAAAATATAGGTGTGGAATATTATGAACTAGAGGTTACATTTGAAGCCATGATTATAAATGAGCTCTCTAGAGAAAAGGAATATGGTAGAGGAAAAAAGGATTTCTACCAGAAAAGACAGGAATTGTTATTGGCAAGGTGGGAAATCCAGTGTCATAAAAAATGAGGAAAGCCAAAAAAGGAAGGCATTTCAAGAGGTGTATTCAATAATATTCATGTACCAAAGAAGTCAGCAAAAGGAAGAGTAGAGTAAAGGTGGTTGAATTTGATGTTGTCACTGTCTTCTTTACAACTGAAGCTAATTATCTTAAATTGAAGAATAATCCAGTCAATACTTTCTCTGCTCCTATTTATATGATTTGACACTGTGTGCCGTCTGCCCTTTAGAATCGTGGTGGTATTTTTGTTTAGAATAAGTCAGATCACTCTGAAAGTACTTTAAGGTATAAAGTGTTATATATTTTCTTTACAGAACTTTTTCCTTTTTTTTTTCTTTTTTTTTGAGACAGAGAGTCTCGCTATCTCACCCAGGCTAGAGTGCAGTGGCACCATCTCGGCTCACTGCAGCCTCCGCCTCCCAGGTTCAAGTGATTCTCCTACCTCCGCCTCCCAAGTAGCTGGGATTACAGTTGCCACCACGCCTGGCTAATTTTTGTATTTTTAGTAGAGACAAGGTTTCGCCGTGTTGGCCAGGCTGGTCTCGAACTCCTGACCTCACGTGATCCTCCCGCCTCTGCTCCCCAAAGTGCTGGGATTACAGGCATGAGCCACCGTGCCCGGCCTTTAAAATTATGATTATAAATATAACATGATATTTCAACGATTATTTTCTTGATCATTCCTTGTTTTAGTCATGCTTAAGGCATGTTGGCTTACGCCTGTAATCCAGCATTTTGGAAGGCCAGGGTGGGCGGATCACATGAGTCCAGGAGTTTGTGACCAGCCTGGGCAACATGGAAAAAACCCATCTTTACTAAAAATACAAAACATTAGCTGGGCATGGTGGCGTGTGCCTATAGTCCCAGCTATTCTGGAGGCTGAGGTGAGAAAATCACCTGAGCCCAGGAAGTCGAGGCTGCAGTGAGCCAAGATCATGCCACTGCACTCCAGCCTGGGCAACCAGAATGAGACCCTGTATCCAAAAAACAAACCAAAAAATTATGCTTAACAGCCTAGATGAGATTTCAAACCATACACCAAAACTAAACAGCTCCCATTAAAAGAGCCAGGTGCATTGGCTCACAAAATGCTATAATCCCTAGCATTTTGGGAGGCCGATGAGGGAGTATCCCATGACCCCCAGGAATTTGAAACCAGCCTAAGCAACATAGCAAGACCTCACCTGTACAAATAATTTTTTTTTTTTAAGTAGCCAGATTCGGTGGTGCGCGCCTGTGTTCCCAACTACCCAGGAAGCTGAGGTGGGAGAATTGCTTGAGCCCAGGTGGTCAAGGCTGCAGCAAGCCATTATTGTGCCACTGTACTTCAACCTGGGTGACGGAGCGAGACCCTGTCTCCAAAAAAAAGTAAAGAAAGCAGTGACAAGATGTGTGTGACTTCTTTTGTCTTCTATGTTCAGTTTTCTTTTTTTTTTTTTTTGAGACGTAGCCTCACTCTGTTGCCCAGGCTGGAGTACAGTGGCGCGATCTCAGCTCACTGCAACGTCCGCCGGACAAGTTCAAGCAATTCTCCTGTCTCAGCCTCCCGAGTAGCTGGGACTATAGTCACACATCACCACGCCCAGCTAATTTTTGTATTTTTAGTAGAGATGGGGTTTCGCCACGTTGGTCAGGCTGGTCTTGAACTCCTGACCTCACATGATCCTCCCACCTCTGCCCCCTAAAGTGCTGGGATTACAGGCATGAGCCACTGCACCCGTCTAGAATTTTTAACTTATTAATTCACTAACTATTATGGGTTCAGCTAGTCAGATAGCCTGGAAATGTCATTTCAATTAATGTAATATAAAATTCCTGTAATACAACAGCAGCAAATATACCTAATGTCACTGAACTGTACTTTAAATGATTAAGGCCGGGTGTGGTAGTTCATGCCTGTAATCCCACCTACTCAGGAGGCCGAGGCAGGATGGATCCCTTGAGCCAAGGAGTTCGAGACTATAGTAGGCTGTGATCAGGCCACTGCACCCGTCTGGGTGACAGAGGGAGACTTCCCCTCTTTAATTAAAAAAAAAAAAGGCCGGGCATGATGGCTCACGCCTATAATCCCAGAACTTTGAGAGGCTGAGGCGGGCGGATCACTTGAGGACAGGAGTTCAAGACCAGCCTGGCCAACATGGCAAAACCTCATCTCTACTAAAAATACAAAAATTAGCCGGGCGTAGTGGTTCATGTCTGTAATCCCAGTTACTTGGGAGGCTGAGGCAGGAGAATCCCTTGAATCCAGGAGGCAGAGGTTGCAGTGAGCTGAGATTGTGCCATGCACTCCAGCCTGGGTGACAGAGTGCGACTTTGCCTCAAAAAAATTTTTAAAAAATTTAAAAAAAAAAAAAAAACCCGGCTGGGCGCAGTGGCTCATGCCAGTAATCCCAGTATTTTGGGAGGCTGAGGTGGGTGGATCATTTGAGGTCAGGAGTTCAAAACCAGCCTGGCCAACATGGTGAAACCCCATCTGTACTAAAAATACAAAAATTACCCAGGCGTGGTGGTATGCGCCTGTAATCCCAGATAAGGCAGTAGAATTGCTTGAACCTAGAAGACAGAGGTTGCAGTGAGCCGAGATCTTGCCACTGCACTCCAGCCTGGGCAATGGAGTAAGACTGTCTCAAAAAAAATAAAAAAGAGTAAATTAGCGGCCGGGTGCAGTGGTTGACAAGCTTGTAATCCTAGCACTTTGGGAGGCCGAGGCAGGCAGATCACCCGAGGTCGGGAGTTTGAGACCAGCCTGGCCAACATGGTAAAACCGTGTCTCTACTGAAAATACAAAAAATAGTCGGGTGTGGTGACACACATCTGTAATCCCAGCTACTCGGGAGGCTGAGGCAGGAGAATCGCTTGAACCTGGGAAGCGGAGTTTGCAGTGACTCGAGATTGTGCCAATATACTCCAGCCTGGGCAACAGAGCTAGATTCTATCTCAAAAAAAAAAAAAAAAAAAGTGAATTAGATATTCTACCACAGTTTTTTTTTAAATCAGTAAATGGGCATGAGTGCTTCAAAATAACAGTACAGTGAAATCATCATCAAATTACTGATTCTTCTTTGGATCACAGTTATTTATTTATTTATTTATTTATTTTGAGACAGAATCTTACTCTGTCGCCCAGGCTGGAGTGCAGTGGTGCGATCTCTGCTCAATGCGACCTCCACCTCACAGGTTCAAGGGACTCTCCTGCCTCAGCCTCCCAAGTAGCTGGGATTACAGGCACACACCACCACACCCAGCTAATTTATGTATTTTTAGTAGAGACAGGGTTTGACCATGTTGGCCAGGCTAGTCTTGAACTCTTGACCTCAGGTAATCCACCCACCTCAGCCTCCCAAAGTGCTGGGATTACAGGCATGAGCCACCGTGCCCAGCCTTATTCTTGGAACAGATAAATATGGTAATGTTTACCCAGGATGCTGAGTGGACAGTTAGCTTAATCATTTACAAGAAGCATTCAGGATTTGCAACCTGACTTGGAAATTCTGAATATTATTAATTTTTGACATTTATTATTTTAATCTTAGTGATTTGGGTACTTTTATTAAATAAAAATGAATTTCATCTATTCATTTTTAAGTGTTTGTAAAATTTAAAAATGGATGCATCAAGGTATGTATCATGTAAATTGATGTACAGTTATTCCTTTTTTTTTTCTAGAATGATCTTTGCTGAGTGTTCCCCCAACACTTGCCCATGTGGCGAGCAATGCTGTAACCAGAGGATACAGAGGCATGAATGGGTGCAATGTCTAGAACGATTTCGAGCTGAGGAAAAAGGTTGGGGAATCAGAACCAAAGAGCCCCTAAAAGCTGGGCAGTTCATCATTGAATACCTAGGGGAGGTTGTCAGCGAACAGGAGTTCAGGTACAGTAGTAAATGATGGTACTCTAATAAAATGCCAAGGTATAAGATTAGAATGGAGAATGGAAGATTTGAAATTTACTTTCAGCTACTCTTTAATTGTCTTCCAATCATTTATCTTCGCTTTAGGAACAGGATGATTGAGCAGTATCATAATCACAGTGACCACTACTGCCTGAACCTGGATAGTGGGATGGTGATTGACAGTTACCGCATGGGAAATGAGGCCCGATTCATCAACCACAGCTGTGACCCAAATTGCGAAATGCAGAAATGGTAAGGAAGCAGAAGAAGGTGAAGCCAAGAATCCAGCAGAATAGGCATTGAGTGCAGCAAGGGATTGATCTTTCCAGTGTCAGTCAGCTTATACAAAGCAGCTCAGGCTGTTCCCCCATTACCCCAGATCCCACGGGCAGAGTAAGCTGCTTCGTTTCACCCTAACTTCTCACCCCAAGACAGATATTTTTGTTTTTATTTGTGTTTTTTTTGTTTGTTTGTTTTGCTTTTTTGGTTTTTTTGTTTGTTTTTTTGTTTGGCATGCAAGTAGTTTCAGAATCTATGTCCTAGAAAAATATAATAATGATGATGATGATAGCCAGGGTGGTGGTACATGCCTGTAGTCCCAGCTATTTGAGAGGTTGAGGTGAGAGGGTCACTTGAGCCCAGGAGTTTGAGGCCAGTCTGGGCAACATAGCAAGAAAAAATCAGAAACAAAAAATAATGATAATAGGCCGGGTGCGTTGGCTCACCCCTATAATGCCAGCACTTTGGGAGGCCAAGAGTTTGAGACCAGCCTGACCAACATAGTGAAACCCATCTCTACTAAAGATACAAAAATTAGCCAGTCATCGTAGTGTGCACCTATAATCCCAGCTACTTGGGAGGCTGAGGCAGGAGAATTACTTGAACCCAGGAGGCCGAGGTTGCAGTGAGCTGAGGTCACACCAGTGTACTCCAATCTGGGTGACAGAGCAAGACTCCGTCTCGAAAAAATAATAATAATACCTAATATTTATTGAGTTCTTACTATGTGCTAGGCACTGTGTTACATGGATCATCTCATATCAGTTCATTCAGCCACTCTACTGCATGCTTATTAAATACCTGGTGCATTTCTCACAAAGAGAAATAAAAATAAGTGAATCTGGAGGTCCCTTCCCCTCAAATAGATTAGCATCTAATTGAGAAGGAAAAAAATCACACCAAAAAATAATTTTAAAAAGATTATATGAGAATAGTATGAACAACTTTGGGGTTTTTTGTTAAGTTTTTAAAAATTAAAGTGTAATTCATATACAGAGAAATACATAGATTTTTTTTTTTTTTTTTTTTTTTTTTTTGAGATGGAGTCTCACTCTGTTGCCCAGGCTGGAGTGCAGTGGCGTGATCTCAGCTCACTGCAAGCTCTGCCTCCTGGGTTCATGTCATTCTCCTGCCTCAGCCTCCCCAGTAGCTGGGACTACAGGCGCCCGCCACCACGCCCGGCTAATTTCTTTTTTGTATTTTTAGTAGAGACGGGGTTTCACTTTGTTAGCCAGGATGGTCTCGATCTCCTGACCTTGTGATCCGCCCACCTCGGCCTCCCAAAGTGCTAAGATTACAGGCGTGAGCCACCACGCCCATCCAGAAATACATAAATTTTTTTTTCTTTCTTTTTTTTTTTTTGAGACAGAGTCTTGCTCTGTCGCCCAGGGTGGAGTGCAGTGGCACAATCTCAGCTCACTGCAAGCTGCACTTCCTGGGTTCACGCCATTCTCCTGCTTCAGCCTCCCGAGTAGCTGGGACTACAGGCACCCACCACCATGCCCGGCTAATTTTTGTAAGAAATACATAGATCTTAAGCGTACATTTCCATTAGTTTTTTCAAATGTATATATCCATATAACCAACACCCCTATGAAAATATGACATACTTTGTCATTTCAGAAAGTTACCTTTTAAGTCAGTCTCCCAATCCCCCAAAGCAAGCACTGATCTGATTTCCATTGCCACAGATGAGTTTTACCTATTCCAGAACTTCATGTGAATGTATTCTTTAGTGTCTGGCCTCTTTCGTGTTAAAAACATGTTTTTGCAGTTCATCCATGTTGAATGCATTAGTGGTTTGTTGCTTTTTAATGTGGAATAATACTCCTTTGTGTGAATTTACCAGTTTGTTTATCAATTACTGTGAACAACTTTATATTTGAAAAGTTAGCCGGGCGCGGTGGCTCACGCTTGTAATCCCAGCACTTTGGGAGGCCGAGGCGGGCGGATCACGAGGTCAGGAGATCGAGACCACGGTGAAACCCCGTCTCTACTAAAAAAATACAAAAAGTTAGCCGGGCGCAGTGGCGGGCGCCTGTAGTCCCAGCTATTCGGAGGCTGAGGCAGGAGAATGGCGTGAACCCGGGAGGCGGCACCCCTGCTCTCGCCTGGGGACAGACGAGTCTGTCTCAAAAAAAAAAGAAAAGTTAGATGAAATGAACAAATTATTTGAAAAACATTCCGCCTGGGCACAGTGGCTCACGCCTATAATCCCAGCACTTTGGGAGGCCGAGGTGGGTGGATCACAAGGTCAGGAGTTCAAGACCAGCCTGGCCAAGATGGCGAAACCCCGTCTCTACCAAAAATACAAAAATTAGCCAGGCGTGGTGGTGGGCGCTTGTAATCCCAGCTGCTCAGAAGGCTGTAGCAGAGAATTGCTTGAACCTGTGAGGCGGAGGTTGCAGTGAGCCAAGATCATGCCACTGCACTCCAGCCTGGGAGACAGAGTGAGACTCAGTCTCAAAAAAAATAAAAAATAAAAATAAAAGAGAAAAACGTACCTTTCCAAAACTGACATAAGACGAAATAGAAAATCTGCACATGTACCCCCAAAATTGAAAATATAACTAAAAATATCTAACAAAAGAACCTGGAGAACCAGATATCTTCACTGATAATTCTTCCACATACTTAAAGAACAAATAGGCTGGGTGCGGTGGCTCACACCTGCAATCCCAGCACTTTGGGAGGTAGAGGTGGGAGGATTGCTTGAGCCCAGGAGTTCAAGACCAGCCTGGGCAAGATGGTGAGACCTGTCTCAACAAAAGTTTAAAGATAAAATTTAAATATTAGCTGGGTATGATGGTGCTACTTGGGAGACTGAGGTGGGAGGATCGCCTGAGCCCAGAAGTTCGAGGCTGTAGTTTTCTGTGATCATGCAACTGCACTCCAGCCTGGGTGACAGAGACCCTGTGTCTATTTTAAAAAATGAAGACGACGAAGAAGAAATAATGGCAGTACCACTTATGAACTCTTTGCTTCTATAAAACTAGCATTACCTTCTTCTAAAATCTAACCAGGAAAAAATATAGGCCAGTGTCTTCCATGAACATAGACACAAAAATCCTAAATAAAATATCAACAAATAAAATTTAACAAATAAAAAGCTTAATACATCATGACTATGTGGGGTTTATTCCAGGAATAAAAGATTGTTTGGTTTAACATTCAAAAATCAGTGTAAACCAATGTAATTTTATCACATTAACAGACTAAAGACTAAAAATCATATATTGTCTCAATAGAAGCAGAAAAAGCATTAAACAGTATTCAACGCTCATTCATAATTAAAACTCAGCGAACTAGGAATAGAAAGGAACTAACAAATCTGCTAAAGGAAATCCATTTTTAAAAAATCTTTAGCTACCATTATACATAAATAAGGATATCCACTGTCATATCTACATTTGAAGATTCTAACCAATACAATAAGAAAAGGAAAAAAGTATAAAGATTAGAAATGAAAAAAATTGGCCGGGCGCGGTGGCTCAAGCCTGTAATCCCAGCACTTTGGGAGGCCGAGGCGGGCGGATCACGAGGTCAGGAGATCGAGACCATCCTGGCTAACACAGTGAAGTCCCGTCTCTACTAAAAATAGAAAAAATTAGCCGGGCGTGGTGGCATGCGCCTGTAGTCCCAGCTACTCGGGAGGCTGAGGCAGGAGAATGGCGTAAACCCGGGAGGCGGAGCTTGCAGTGAGCCGAGATCACGCCACTGCACTCCAGCCTGGAGGACAGAGCAAGACTCTGTCTCGAAAAAAAAAAAAAAAAAGAAATGAAAAAAATTTAACTACCATTATTCACAGATGACATTATTATACACATGGGAAATTTCTGCAGACATAAGTGAATTTAGCAAGATTAATGGAAAGATGGTCAGTATATAAAAATTAATGTATTGAGTACATTTTAATATATTAGCAACAACCAAGTAGAAAGTGAAATTTAAAAACCATTACAAGGCCAGGTGCAGTGGCTTACGCCTATAATCCCAGCACTTTGGGAGGCCAAGGCGAGCGGATCATGAGGTCAGGAGTTTGAGACCAGTCTGACCAACATGGTGAAACCCTATCTCTACTAAAAATACAAAAATGAGCCGGGTGCGGTGGCATGCGCCTGTAGTCCTATCTACTTGGGAGGCTGAGACAAGAGAATCACTTGAACCTCCGAGGTGGAGGTTCTAGTGAACTGAGATCGCACCAGTGCACTCCAACCTGTGCGACAGAGCAAGACTCGATCTCAAAAAAAAAAAAAAAAACCAAACCCATTACAGGCTAGTTGCAATGGCTCACGCCTGTAATCCCAATACTTTCAGAGGCCAAGATGCACAGATTGCCTGAGGTCAGGAGTTCGAGACCACCCTAGCCAACATAATGACTGAAAGAAACCCTGTCTCTACTAAAAATACAAAAATTAGCCGGTTGTGGTGGCACACGCCCGTAGTCCCAGCTATTGGAGGCTGAGGCAGGAGAATTGCTTCAACCCAGGAGGCAGAGGTTGCAGTGAGCCGAGATCGTGCCACTGCACTCCAGCCTGTGTGACACACCAAGACTCTGTGTCAAAATAAATAAATAAATAAAAACCAATACAATTTACAATAGCTTCATAAAAGACTAGTCCCTAAGAATAAATCTTATGAAAGTTTGTAGGACCTCTATACTAGAAGCTGTCAAAAGTTGGGAAAAAATAAAGATGACCTAAATTAATGGAAAAATATGCAATGTTCAAGGGTTGAGTGTTGACAATTTTTTTTTAAGTGAAAGGAAGTTTATTAAGAAAGTAAAGGAATAAAAGAAAAGAAAGGCTATTCCATAAACAGAGCAGCCCCGAGGGCTGCTGGTTGCCCATCTTTATGATTCTTTATAGATTATATGCTAAACATGGGTTGGATTATACATGAGTTTTCTGGGAAAGTGGTGGACAATTCGCAGACCTAAGGGTTCCTCCACTTTTTAGACCGTATAGGGTAATTTTCTGACGTTGCCATAGTGTTTGTAAACTGCCATGGCACTGATGGGAGTGTAGTAGTGAGGACACCCAGACGTCACTCTCATTGCCATCTTGATTTTGATGGGTTTTGGCCAGCTTCTTTACTGCAGCCTGTTTTGTCAGCAAGGTCTTTATGACCTGTGTTTTGTGCCAACCTCCTATCTTACCCTGTAACTAAGAATGTCTAACCTACTGGGAATGCAACCCAGCAGATCTCAGCCTAATTTTACCCAACCTCCATACAAGATGGAGTCGCTCTGGTTTAAACGCTTCTGACATTTTCCCCCTCCCTTTTATAAGAGAACCCTTAATCCTTAGGGGTAAACAGGGATGAAGATCCATCTTTAGTAATTTCTTCAGGTTGAATAGGGGTGATGATATTCCTGCCTATTAGGGTCTCTTGTATCCAAGGTAGAGAAGAGATCAGTCAGAAAGCATCAGTATGGTGAGGGCCATTCATAGTTCTGACAAAAGTTGATATTACGGGTCAGGAACCCTATACAGGGACTGTGTAGAAAAGGTATGAGGCCAGTTTTCCCAAGGGGCTTTTATTGGCTCTCTAAGCCAAGTTTGGTTCCTTAATAGAAAGCACTCCATTCCAATCAAAGCCTTGGTAAAATAACCAGTTTCTCCAATTGTATCAACTCGTTTCCAGATTTTGGAGAAATGAGGTAGAGAGAAACAAACATCCTCAAATTTTGTTCGCAGGAGTTTTACTCAATTGTTAAGAGCTGTCAATAAGCCGGGCATGGTGGCTCATGCCTGTAATCCCAGCACTTTGGGAGGCTGAGGCAGGTTGATCACCTGAGGTCAGGAGTTCGAGACTAGCCTGGCCAAAATGGTGAAACACCATCTCTACTAAAAATACAAAAAAAAAAAAAAAATCAGCCAGGCATAGTGGCATACACCTGTAGTCCCAGCTACTCAGGAGGCAGAGGCAGGAGAATCGCTTTAACCCAGGAGGTGGAGGTTGCAGTGAGCTGAGATCGTGCCACTGCACTCCAGCCTGAGTGACAAGAGCAAAACTCCATCTCAAAAAAAAAAAAAAAAAAGCTGTCAATAACTCAAAAGTTTTCCTTGACTCAAAAGTCAGCCAATCAGTGTTGCAGTCTATTTCCTTTGGGTTGTGGGTCTCCTAAGTATCATCCCTTCGTGGTTGCCAGAAAGATGCCGGAAAGGGGTTCTGATCCAGACTCCAAGGGAGGGTTCTTGGATCTCCAAGAAATAATTCAAGGTGAGTACATAGAATAAAGTGAAAGCAAGTTTATTAAGAAAGTAAGGGAATAAAAGAATGGCTACTCCATAAGCACAGAGCAGCCTTTTTTTTTTTTTTTTTTTTTTTTTTAGGACAAAGCTGAAGTACAGTGGTATGATCTTGGCTCACTGCAGCCTCCTCCTCCCAGGTTCAAGCCGTTCACCTGACTCAGCCTCCTGAGTAGCTGAGACTACAGGCACACACCACCATGCCTGGTTAAATTTTTTGTATTTTTTGTAGAGACAGGGTTGTGCCATGTTGTCCAGGCTGGTCTTGAACTCCTGGGCTCAATAAATCAGCCCGCTTCAGCCTTCCAAAGTGTTAGGATTGCAAGTATGAGCCACCATGCCGGGCCTGACAAGCCAGTTTTTAAAATAGGTAAAAGAATAGGTACTTTTAAAAAGAATATAAAAGTGGTCAATAAATATACAAAAGCGCTTAATATGTTAGATACGGTTATTAGGGGAAATATTAAACTAAATTGGAAAACCACTACATACCCTCCAAAATGTCAAAAATTAAAGACTGACAGTATTGGCAAGGGTAGAGCAGCATAAATACCTTAGATTTGCTGGTAGAAGTGTAAATTGGTATAACCACTTTCAAAAAATGGCACAACCTACCAAAGCTAAACGTATCCGGTAAACCAGCAACTCTAATCCTAAGCGTGTCCCTAGCAGAAATGAGTGTTTATGCTAGACTTGTGCAGCAAGAATGTCACCTAGAAGATATCTTTTTCTCCCCTTTTTTTGGAGACAGGGTCTCACTCTGTCACCAGGGTTGAAGTACAGTGGGACGATCTTGACTCACTGCAACCTGGGCTTCCCAAGTAGCTGGGACCACAGGCGCATGCCACCATGCCCGGCTAATTTTTGTATTTTTTTATAGGGATGGAGTTTTGCCATGTTGCCCAGGCTGGTCTCAAACTCCTGGGCTCAAGCGATCCTTATTCCTCAGGCTCCCAAAGTGCTAGGATTACAGGTATGAGCCACCACACCCGGCCAGAAGATACCTTTTTTTGGTTTTTTGTTTTCATTTTTTTGAGACAGTCTTGCTCTGTCGCCCAGGCTGGAGTGCAGTGGCACCATTTTGGCTCACCACAACTTCCGCCTCCTGGGTTCAAGCGATTCTCGTGCCTCAGCCTCCTGAGTAGCTGTAACTAAAGGCATGCGTCCCTACACCTGGCTAATTTTTATATTTTTAGTAGAGACAGTGTTTCGCCATGTTGTCCAGGCTGGTCTCGAACTCCTGGCCTCAAGTGATCTGCCCGCCTAGACCTCCCAAAGTGCTGGGATTACAGGTGTGAGGGTAGGTGACAGATCAAGACTCTGTCCCAAAAAATAGAAAACTTACAGTATATATCAGCAAACTTGTTGGCTTTGCACCTATAAAACTTTATTTACAAAGATGGGAGCAGTGACCTGTGGACCAGAGTTTGCCAACTCCTGGTATACATTTAAAATGCTTTCTGCAGCTGGGCTCGGTGGGTCATGCCTGTAATGGCAGCACTTTGGGAGGCTAAGGAGAGTGGATCACCTGAGCTCAGGAGTTTGAGACCAGCCTGTGCAACATGGCTAAACCCTGTCTTTACTAAAAATGCAAAAATTAGCTGGTCATGGTGGCGAGGTGGGAGGATCGCTTCAGCCCAGGAGGCAGAGGTTGCAGGGAGCTGAGATTGCACCACTGTACTCCAGCCTGTACAAGAGTGAGATTCTGTTTAAAAATAAAAAATTAGCGAGGCACGGTGGCTCACGCCTATAATTCCAGCATTTTGGGAGGCCAAGGCAGGTGGATCACGAGAGGTCAGGAGTTCGAGACCAGCCTGACCAACATGGAGAAAACCCATCTCTACTAAAAATACAAAATTAGCCAGGCGTGGTGGCATGTGCCTGTAATCCCAGCTACTTGGGAGGCTGAGGCAGGAGAATCGCTTGAACCCAGGAGGTGTAGGTTGCAGTGAGCCGAGTTCACGCCATTACACTCCAGCCTGGGCAACAAGAGCAAAACTCCATTTCAAAAAATAAATAAAAATTTTTTTAAAAATGCTTTCTGAATTCAGGAAAGAAAAATACTAAAAACTAAAAATTTTAGTCAAGGTTACATGTAATAGGGCAGTATCTAAGCTAACCCTTAATGTGTTCCACATTGGTAAGGAGACAAGAAGAAAAAGGCTAAGGAGTCAAACAGCCTGGGTTTTAATCCCCTGGGTTTTAATGCCACTTAATTGCTATATAACTAAACAAACTCTGAGGCATATATACTTCATATATAAAATAGATATCATAATGCCTATCTTGTAGGATTGGGGTTTTTTCTATAGGATTGTTTTGAGAATTAATGGTATAACTTGTTATCAGTATGGCATGGTAGTTAAGATTTTGAAGCCACAGTGTCAAACTTGATTCCTCAAGTTATCAGCTGTGTAACTTTGGGCAAGTGTCTCTGTGTGCCTCAGTTTCCTCATTTGTAGTATGAGGGTTATAATAATAATAGTACATATTTTTATATAATTGTTAGGAGGATGAAATAAGTTAATATAAAATATTATAAAAAGCACTCAGTAAATGTTAGCTATAATGATAATGACTATATTCTTTTTTTTTTTAATATGTTGAGATAAGGTCTCACTATGTTGCCCAGGCGAGTCACAAACTCCTGAACACCTAAAATACAGTCAAGCGCGGTGGCTCATGCCTGTAATCCCAGCACTTTGGGAGGCCAAGGCGGGCGGATCACGAGCTCAGGAGATTGAGACCGTACTGGCCAACATGGTGAAACCCTGTGTCTACTAAAAATACGAAAAAGTAGCTGGGTGTGGTGGCACGTGCCTATATCCCAGCTACTCAGGAAGCTGAGGTAGGAGAATCTCTTGAACCCAGGAGTTGGAGGTTGCAGTGAGCCGAGATTGCGCCACTGCACTCCAGCCTGGCGACAGAGCAAGACTACATCTCAAAAACAATAAACAAAAAAACACGTAAAATACTAAATGATCATTACCTTACATATAATAGAACAAGAGAGGCACTCATGTGATAAGAGATTGGTAGAACTGAAAGATTTGTATTGGTAAGCCATAAAAAGTAATTTTAACTCATTTAATAAGTGAACTAAACCCTTTTTATTTTTTATTTTTGAGACGGAGTTTTGCTGTGTTGCTCAGGCTGGAATGCAGTGGCATGATCTCAGCTCACTGCAACCTCTGCCTCAGGGGTTCAAGTCATTCTCCTGCCTCAGCCTCCCAAGTAGCTAGGATTGGAGACATGCGCCACCACACCCATCTAGTTTTTGTTTGTTTGTTTTTTTGAGTTGGAGTCTCACCCTGTTGCCCAGGCTAGAGTGCAGTGGCGGGATCTCGGCTCACCGCAACCTCCGCCTCCCGGGTTCAAGCGATTCTCCTGCCTCAGCCTCCCGAGTAGCTGGGAATATAGGCACATGCCACCATGCCTGGCTAATTTTTTTCTTTTTTTCTTTTTTTTTGTGAGATGGAGTCTCACTCTGTCACCCAGGCTGGAGTGCAGTGGTGCGATCTTGACTCACTGCAACCTCCGCCTCCCAGGTTCAAGCTATTCTCCTGCCTCAACCTCCTGAGTAGCTGGGATTACAGGTGCGTACCACCATGCCCGGCTAATTTTTGTGTTTTTAGTAGAGATGGGGTTTCACCATATTGGTCAGGCTGGTCTCGAACTCCTGACTTCGTGATCTGCCTGCCTCAGCCTCCCAAAGTGCTGGTATTACAGGTGTGAGCCACCGCACCTGGCCTTAATTTTTGTATTTTTAGTAGAGACGGGGTTTCACTATGTTGGCCAGGCTGGTCTTGAACCCCTGACCTCATGATCTGCCCTCCTTGGCCTCCCAAAATGCTGAGATTACAGGTGTGAGTCACTGCGTGTGGCCTTGCCTGGCTAATTTTTATATTTTTAGTAGAGACGGTTTTGCCATGTTGGCTGCGCTGGTCTCAAACTCCTGACCTCAGGTGATCCACCTGCTTCGGACTCCCAAAGTGCTGGGATTACAGGCGTGAGCTACCGTGCTTGGTCTGGTCTTGAACTCTTGGCCTCAGGTGATCCTCCTACCTCAGTCTCCCAAAGTGCTGGGAATACAGGCAAGCCATATTTTAGGACTTTGAATACCAAGCAGGAAAAGTTAAAGCCCAATTGACAACATAGACCATGTTTTCAAGAAAAATTATTTAGGATTCTTACTCTGGCAGTATTATACAGGCTGCCAAGGATAGAAAAGAGATTAAAAGTGGAGGCTGGGCGTGGTGGCTCATGCCTGTAATCCTAGCACTTGGGAGGCCGAGGCGGGCAGATCACCTGAGGTCGGGAGTTCAAGACCAGCCTGGCCAACATGGGGAAACCCCATCTCTACTAAAAATACAAAAATTAGCCAGGTGTGGTGGCTTACACCTGTAGTCCCAGCTACTCAGGAGGCTGAAGCAGGAGAATCGCTTGAATCCGGGAAGCAGAGGTTGCAGTGAGCCGAGATCGCACCACTGCACTCCAGCCTGGGCATCAGAGGGAGACTCCGTCTCAAAAAAAAAAAAAAAAAATTCCAGCCTTTATGACTCTGTTTTCTCTCTTTTCAGGTCTGTTAATGGAGTATACCGGATTGGACTCTATGCTCTTAAAGACATGCCAGCTGGGACTGAACTCACTTATGATTATAACTTTCATTCCTTCAATGTGGAAAAACAGGTAAGAATAATACATCTTAGAGGGAGATTGAACTTTATCCCTTACAATGCTGTAATAACATGAGCTTTTAGTAAACATGATTGACTTGGAGCCATTAAGAAGTATGTGGGAGGCTGGACACAGTGGTTCACACCTTTAATCCCAGCACTTTGTGAGGCTGATGTGGGCAGATCACTTGAGCTCAGAATTTCAAGACCAGCTTGGCCAACATGACAAAACCCTAAGTGTCAAAAATACAAAGATTAGCTGGACGTGGTGGTGCGCACCTGTAATCCCAGTTTCTGGGGAGGCTGAGGCAGGAGAATTTCTTCAACCCTGGAGGCGGAGGTTGCATTACGTTGAGCCAAGATTGCACCACTGCACTCCATCCAGCCTGGGCGACAAAGCAAGACTGACTCTGTCTCAAAAAAAAAAAAAGTACATGGGAGTTCAGGCGCAATGGCTTATTCCTGTAATCCCAGCACTTTGCGAGGCTGAGGCAAGCGGATTGCTTGTAGTCTAGGTGTTCAAGACCAGCCTGGGTAACATGGTGAAACTCTGTCTCTACCAAAAAAATACAAAAACTAGCCAAGTGTGGTCGCATGTGCCTGTAGTCCCAGCTACTTAGGAGGCTGAGGTGGGAAGATTGCTTGAGTCTGGGAGGTGGAGGTTGCAGTGAGCCAGGACCACGCCAATGCACTGCAGCCAGTGGAACAGAGCAAGACCCTGTCTCAAACACAAAAAAAGAGGCTGGGTGTGGTGGCTCGCGCCTGTAATGCCGGCACTTTGGGAGCCAAGGCAGGCAAATCACAAGGTCAGGAGTTTGAGATTAGCCTGACCAATATGGTGAAACTCTGTCTCTACTAAAAATACAAAAGTCAGCTGGGCATGTGGTGCATGCTTGTAGTCCCAGCTACTCATGAGGCTGAGGCAGGAGAATCGCTTGAACCCAGGAGGTGGAGGTTGCAGAGATTGCACCAATGCACTCCTCCTGGGTGACAGAGCGAGACTCCAACTCAGAAAAAGAAAAAAGGAAGAAAAGAAGTACATGGGAGCCTGGGCACAGTAGTGCATACCTACCTACAGTCCCAGATACTAAAGAGGCTGAGGCAGGAGGATCACTTGAACCCAGGAGTTCAAGGCCAACCTGGGCCACAGAACGGGACCCCTTCTCTAAACTGTTTAAAATTTTTTGTTATTAAGACAGGATTTCGTTCTGTGGCCCACACTAGAATGCAGTGATGTGATCATGGCTTACTGCAGCCTTAATCTCCTGGGCTTAAGCAGTCTTCCCACCATACCCTTCTGAGTAGCTGGGACCACAGGCATGTACCACTGTGCCTCGCTAATTTTTTTTTTATTTTTATTTTTTGTAGAGATGGGGTCTCTCTCTTTTGTCAGGGCTGGTCACAGACTCCTGGACTCAAGCGATCCTCCCATCTCAGCCTCCCATAGTGCTGGGATTACAGACCTGAGCCACCATGCCCAGCCAAATTTTTTAATTAAGTGCTTGCTTTGACAGCATATATACTAAAATTGGAATGATACAGAGAAGATTAGCATGGCTCCTATGCAAGGATGACAAACAGATTACTGAAGCATTTCATGTTTGTTTGTTTTTTTAATTAATTTTTTTTTGAGGCAGAGTCTCGCTCTGTCGCCCAGGCTAGAGTGCAGTGGCATGAGCTCGGCTTGCTGCAAGCTCTGCCTCCCAGGTTCACGCAATTCTCCTGCCTCAGCCTACCGAGTAGCTGGGACCACGTGCCTGTCACCACGCCCAGCTAATTTTTTGTATTTTCTTTAGTAGAGACAGGGTTTCACCATGTTAGCCAGGATGGTCTCGATCTCCTGACCTTGTGATCCGCCCACCTTGGCCTCCCAAACTTCTGGGATTACAGGCATGAGCCACCACACCTGGCCTTTTTAAATTTTTTTTTTAAGGAAGTATATAGGAGAGGACAGTTTTTCACTCTGTACTCCACCTGTCTGAGAAACATAGTGCCCAATTACTTTGAAGAAAGAGATTGCCCTGTCATTTTTGGTCTACAATCAGTTAACTTTTCTGGGGAAGAAGTTTTCCTAAAATTTAATCCATCATTTCTATTCCAGTGGAAACCCATTTCTATTTATACTCTCAATCAGCTGTTTTCCCCTATATGCAGATTTCTTGATTTATACTTAATGTGTGTCCAAATGGCTCAGGAATCCTCTTTAAGCTAGTAAATGAGACGGCAAGCTAAAAAAAAATTATTCTCAGCTGGTCACAGTGGCTCACACCTGTAATCCCAGCACTTTGGGAGGCCAAGGTGGGAGAGTTGCTTGAGCCCTGGAGTTCGAGACCAGCCTGGTCAACGTGGCGAAACCCTGTCTTAACACAAAATACAAAAATTAGCCTGCCATAGTGGCACGCACCTGTAATGTCAGCTACTGGGGAGGCTGAGGTAGGAGGATCAGTTGAGCCCAGGAGGTTGAGATTGCAGTGAGCCATGATCATACTACTGTACTTCAGCCTGAGTGACAGGAAAGACCCTGCCTCAAAAAAATAAAAATAAAAAAATTATTCTCTCCCTTCAAAGCAACTTTGTAAGTGTGGCTTTGAGAAATGTCGAGGAATCATCGGAGGCAAGAGTCAGCGTGTGAATGGACTCACCAGCAGCAAAAACAGCCAGCCCATGGCCACACACAAAAAATCTGGACGGTCAAAAGAGAAGAGAAAGTCTAAGCACAAGCTGAAGAAAAGGGTGAATAATTATCTAATGACTTTCCCCAAAAGCTGTTCATGAGATGCTTAGAGGCAATTGCTGGAATAAGGGAATTACCAGAGGGTGGCATCTTAAGAGTGGTTTTAATATTCTTGGAGATTATTTCTGACTGATATTTTTTTAAATCTCTAATCTGATCCATCTCTTTTTCAGAGAGGCCATCTCTCTGAGGAACCCAGTGAAAATATCAACACCCCAACTAGATTGACCCCCCAATTACAGATGAAGCCAATGTCCAATCGTGAAAGGTAAAAAGGAAATATCCTTATCCATGTTCTTTTTAAGTTATATGATTGCTTATCTGTGTAAAAAATGATGAAACTTCTGTATTGTTGATCCACTTTCTTTTGTCTTAAGCCAAAGAGTTCAGGGGATCTGTGAACTTGGATGGAGGAAATACAATCTTTTTTTTTTTTTTTTTGAGATGGAGTCTTGCTGTGTTGCCCAGGCTGGAGTGCAGTGGAGCAATCTCGGCTCACTGCAAGCTCCACCTCCCAGGTTCACGCCATTCTCCTGCCTCAGGCTCCAGAGTAGCTGGAACTACAGGCAGCCGCCACCATGCCTGGCTAATTTTTTTTTGTATTTTTTTTGTAAAGATGGGGTTTCACTGTGTTAGCCAGGATGGTCTCAATCTCCTGACCTTGTGATCCACCCACCTCTGCCTCCCAAAGTGCTGGGATTTCAGGCATGAGCCACCACACCTGGCCAAGGAAATACATTTTTATCCTACCTAATTTCCTTTTTTTTTTTTTATCTTACTTTTTTTTTTTTTTTTTGTAGAGCTGGGATCTTACTCTGTCACCCAGGCTGGAATACAGAGGCCTGGCTCACTGCAATCATGGTTTACTGCAGCCTCCAACTCCTGGGCTCAAGTGATCCCCCTGCATCATCCTCCCAAGTAGCTGGGGCTGCAGGCGCGTGCCACCACACCTGGCTAATTTTTTTTTTTTTTTAATTTTTTGTAGAGACAAGGTCTCACTATGTTGCCCAGGTTGGTCCTAAACTCCTGGGCTCAAGCTATCCTCCCGCCCCCACCTCCCAAGGCATTGGGATTACAGATATGAGCCGGCACACCAGACCATCTTATGTTCCCTAATTTCTAAATGAAATAACATTTCCACATATCCCTGTAGACCCATCTACTCATGAGGCTGAGGCAGGAAAATTACTTGAGCCCAGGAATTCAAGACCATCTTGGGCAACATGGAAAGACCTTGCTTTTTTTTTTTTTTTTTTCTTTTTTTTGAGATGGAGTCTCACTCTGTCACCCAGGCTGCAGTGCAATGGCACAATCTCGGCTCACTGCACCCTCCAACTCCCGGGTTCAAGCAATTCTCCTGCCTCAGCCTCCTGAGTAGCTGAGATTACAGGTGCACTCCACCACACCCAGCTAATTTTTGTACTTTTAGTAGAGATGGAGTTTCACCATATTGGCCAGGCTGGCCTCAAACTCCTGACTTCAGGTGATCCACCTGCCTCGGCCTCCCAAAGTACTAGAATTACAGGGGTGAGCCACCATACCTGGCCCAAAATTTTTAAATAACTTAAATTTTTTTTTTTTTTTTTTGAGATGGAGTCTCATTCTGTTGCTCACGCTGGAGTGCAGTGGCACGATCTCGGCTCACTGCAAGCTCCGCCTCCTGGGTTCACACCATTCTCCTGCCTCAGCCTCCCGAGTAGCTGGGACTACAGGCGCATGCCACCACACCTGGCTAATTTTTTGTATTTTTTAGTAGAGACAGGGTTTCACCATGTTAGCCAGGATGGTCTCGATCTCCTGACCTTGTGATCCACCCACCTTGGCCTCCCAAAGTGCTGGGATTACAGGCGTGAGCCACCGCACCCTGCCAATAATTTAAATTTTTTGAAGTAATTTAAAAATAATTGTTCAGGCTGGGCGCGGTGGCTCACGCCTGTAATCCCAGCACTTTGGGAGGC
>NW_026652280.1:99922091-100003921 GCF_009828535.3 Hylobates moloch
CAGGCATGGTGGTGCATGCCTGTAATCTCAGCTACTCAGGAGGCTGAGGCAGGAAAATTGCTTGTACCCAGGAGGAGGAGGTTGCGGTGAACCGAGATCGCACCATTGCACTCTAGCCTGGGCAATAAGAGCAAAACTCCGTCTCAAAAAACAAAAACAAAACAACAACAAAAAACAGAACACCTGCTCTGCTGACATGTTAACAGAGCAATAGAAAGGATCTTTAGTGGTAATTTCTGCTGTTCCCTGTATTCAGATAAGAATTGTCCCTTTCAGAAGCAAACAAGTGAGTATGTCCTATTTGTTGAAAGTTTATCCTTATTTATAACCATTGTGTAATTTTAGCCCCTTTCATTCTATTTCCCTATTTCCCTTTGAGTCGTAGAAATTTTATATTTCGGAAAAACCAGTCCAGTGGTTCTCTACTTTGGCTGTCTATTAGCATGGGGAACTTTGAAAAACTCCCAAGGCCCAGGCCACACCCTAGACCACTTAAATCAGAATTTGCAGAGGTGGAACCCAGGTATCAGTAGTTTATAAAGTCTCCCAGGGGATTCCAGTGTGCAGGAACTAGAAAATTAGTCTAATCTCCATTTAAGTGAGAAGTGAGACACATAGCTTGAGATTTATCCAAGATCACATCTATTTACATATGTCTTGTTATGGAAATTGAATAATGGAATCATCAAAATTATATAGGATCAGTCAAGATACACATAACTCATTTAAGTTTAGGGAACCAGGGCCAGGCACGGTGGCTCACGCCACCACTGTAATCCCAGCACTTTGGGAGGCCGAGGCAGGTGGATCACCTGATGTCAGGAGTTCAAGAACAGCCTGGCCAACATGGGGAAGCCCCGTCTCTACTAAAAATACAAAAATTAGCTGGGCATGGTGGCAGGCGCCTGTAACCCCAGCTACTCAGGAGGCTGAGAGAATCGCTTGAACCCGGGAAGTGGAGGTTGCAGTGAGCTGAGATCACGCCACTGTACTCCAGCCTAGGCAACAGAGGGAGACTTCGACTCAAAAAAAAAGCAGTAAGTTTAGGGAACCATATGGCAGCACTGCACCTAACATAGTTTGCCCAGTGCGTATCCATCTTACATGTCTTTACCTTTATTTGCCAGTCCAGTTCTCCTTGTTATAGGTGATCCTAAGACCCTACTTTATCTTGACAACTGTATTTAGAATTTGTACAAATAAATCTCTGCCTTCTGGTCAGGCTGTTTCACTTGCCAGCATTTTTGCAGCCTTTAATTGTTTGCCAGATGTATGTAAATATTACATGTTTTATGTAATGTAAAAAAATTCAAGATACAAAATTGAGTGATGCTTTTGCCCATATAATTCTCTTTACAACAGCTCAGTTCACGTATATATCATCTAACAGTGGCTTCCATAGAGTAGACATGTAATACATGCTTATTTAATTAATGAATAAAGGAAGATTTTTTTTCCTTCCTTGCAGGAACTTTGTATTAAAGCATCATGTATTCTTGGTCCGAAACTGGGAAAAGATTCGTCAAAAACAGGAGGAAGTAAAGCACACCAGTGATAATATTCACTCAGCATCATTATATACCCGTTGGAATGGGATCTGCCGAGATGATGGGAATATCAAGTCTGGTAAGGCATTTGAAACATTTCTTTCCTTTTTTTGAGACAGAGTTTCACTCTTGTTGCCCAGACTGGAGTGCAATGGCACGATCTAGGCTCACTGCAACCTCTGCCTCCTGGGTTCAAGCAATTATCCTGCCTCAGCCTCCTGAGTAGCTGGGATTACAGGCCCCCGCCACCATGTCCGGCTAATCGGCTAATTTTTGTATTTTTAGTAGAGAGGGGGTTTTGCCAT
This sequence comes from Hylobates moloch, assembly GCF_009828535.3. Classification (NCBI taxonomy): domain Eukaryota; kingdom Metazoa; phylum Chordata; class Mammalia; order Primates; family Hylobatidae; genus Hylobates; species Hylobates moloch. The sequence continues at coordinate 99,923,944 of NW_026652280.1, forward strand.
GTTGGCCAGGCTGGTCTGGAACTCCTGACCTCAGGTGATTCGCCTGCCTCGGCCTCCCAAAGTTCTGGGATTACAGGCGTAAACCACCACACTCGGCTGAAACATTTCTATTAATTTATTTTAGTTGCTTTCCAGCAGATAATCTATTTAACAACTCCTTTTAGTATTGACCAAAAAAGTTATGATCCAAATATGTACGCATCAGTCAGTAATAACCTATCCATCCCAGTTCTTCAGCTTTCCTCTTTTTAGGGAATAGAAAGAAACCTCCTTCTACAGCCTTTCAAACATGACCTATGGTCTGAAATAGTAATTAGGTATCAGATAGATAGTGGGCCCTCTTTGTTACTTCCTACCTTGAAAATAACTTGCAGACAGAGTAAATAGTGATACCAAATCCACTGGGGAAATTGGGGTGGGGGACGGGTAATTATCAGTGGGTGGACAGGTCATTATCAGTTTGAAGACCTTTTTATCTCACATTCAGATTCAGCTGAGGACGGGTCATTTCTGACATTCAGATTCAGTGGGGGACGGGTCATTATCAGTTTGAAGACCTTTTTTTCTCACATTCAGATTAGCACTGTACTCACAAACCATCAGATTTCCTTTTTGTAACCTTCATGCATTAATAATATAACAGCACTCCTGAGTTCAGATATTTATTATCCAGAAGAGACTGAAAGCAGAGGAACTAGCATGTCCAAGCATCCTTTCTAACTGAAAATAGTGTTCAAAAGATCATGCTCTTTTTTTATCCTTTCCTTCTTCCCCTAAAAAGGTAGAAACAATTCTGTGTGATGTGTGAGGGATATGCTGAATGCAAACTAGATAGATTTAAAAATTTGCCCAGAATCTTACATCCTGTCAATGACTTGATTGGCATAAATTCTTTGAACTTATATCCTAACTATTTACCTCTTCTAATAATAACAGATATCATTTACAGAGTGCTTACATGTCAGGCACTGAGCTAAACACATTAAAAGCATTATCTCATTTAACCTGCATTATTTCCTTATGAGGGAAGTACTACCATTATTACCATTTTATGTTTGAGAAGCTGAGACATGGGTTAAATAACTTGCCAAAATCACACAGCTAATAAGCAGTGACACCAGAATTCAGATGCTGATAGATTCATTTTGAAACCCAGACTTACAACTGCTATACTGTACTGCATTTGAGCACTAAGCTAAGGTCCCTCTTGCAGCATTTTGTCTCCAGTAAATTCCAGTGTTTCCTGATTTTTCATTACAGAAGGTAGAAAGAACTCTGTGCCCACTAATCTACCTAATCACTTCAGGGGAAAATAGAGCAAATGGCAGGAATCCATTGGGAAAGAGAAAGACATGTAGAGCTCCTTCTTTCCTAAAACTTAATTTTCACTTTATTCTTCCAGATGTCTTCATGACCCAGTTCTCTGCCCTGCAGACAGCTCGATCTGTTCGAACAAGACGGTTGGCAGCTGCAGAGGAAAATATTGAAGTGGCTCGGGCAGCCCGCCTAGCCCAGATCTTCAAAGAAATTTGTGATGGTATCATCTCTTATAAAGGTGACTATAACCACCTTCAAATTTGTTCTTTTTGTCTTTTTTTTTTTTTTAATAAATAGAGATAGGGTCTTACTGTATTGCCCAGGCTAGTCTCAGACTCCGGGGCTCAAGTGATCCTTCTGTCTAGGCCTCCCAAAGTGCTGGGATTACGGGTATGAGCTACTGCTCGTGGGCATTTCTTTTCTTTTTCATTTCTTTTTCTGTCTCCTGATTATCTTTGATATTATAGTGGCTTTTTGCAGTTTTGTTAACCTAAGGATATAAAGAGGAAAATGGGGACCAAACTGCCCTAAGATGTAAGATGTAAAGTTTTGAATTTTGAGGCACCTATTCCATTTACATTCCCAAAATAAATCACACTCTCTGCTGCATTCTGTCTTTTTTGAGATGGAGGTCTCACTATGTTGCCTAGGCTGGTCTTGAACTCCTGGCCTCAAGCAATCCTTCTGTCTCGACCTCTCAAAGTTCTGGGATTGTAGGCATGAGCCACCATGTCTGTCTTGCATTCTCAAGTAGGCTTATCTCACCGAACATGCAACTGCAGTAAGTATATCTACCATGTCACTGCATTCTGAGCATGAAACACAGGCTCTTTTACTCTCTAGTGAAATTGCCAGAAATTAAGTATGGTAGCAAATGAGAAGTGGCCCCTCACCATAAATTCCATTTTCATAATACAGAGTAACTTTTACAGGAAAAATCAATTACAGAAAATATTCACAGTACAGTACTAAATTATTCAATATCTGGAATTTAATTGGATCCATACCCAACAGAATAACAGTAATTTATTTATTTATTTATTTATTTTATTTTACTTTTTTTTTTTTTTTTTGAGACAAAGTCTCACTCTGTGGCGCGGGCTGGAGTGCAGTGGCATGATCTCAGCTCACTGCAGCCTCCACTTCCGGGTTCCAGTGATTCTCCTGCCTCAGCCTTCTGAGTAGCTGGGACTACAGGCACACACCACCACACCTGGCTAAGTTTTGTATTTTTTAGTAGAGACAGGGTTTCACCATATTGGCCAGGCTGGTCTTGAACTCCTGACCTTGTGATCCACCTGCCTCAGCCTCCCAAAGTGCTGGGATTATAGGCGTGAGCCACCATGCCCGGCCTTTGTTTTTATTGTTTTAGACAGGGTCTCAGTCTGTTGCCCAGGTTGGAGTTCAGTGGTGCAATCTTGACTCACCACATCCTCCGCCTCATGGGTTCAGATGATTCTCCCACCTCAGCCTCCTGAGTAGCTGGGACTCCAAGTGTGCACCACCATGCCCAGCTAAATTTTGTATTTTTTGGTAGTGAGATGGGGTTTCAACATGTTAGCCAAGCCGTTTTCGAACTCCTGACCTCAAGTTCTCTGCCCACCTCAGCCTCCCAAAGTGCTGGGATTACAGGCGTGAGCCACTGTGCCCCGCCAAACAAATTTTTTTTTTTTTTTTTTGAGACAGAGTCTCATTCTGTTGCCCAGGCTGGAGTGCAGTGGCACAATCTTGGCTCACTGCAACCTGTGCCTCCCAGGTTCAAGCAGTTCTCCTGCCTCAGCCTCCCAAGTATCTGGGATTGCAGACGTGTGCCACCACACCCAGCTAATATTTGTGTGTGTGTGTGTTTTTAGTAGAGACAGGGTTTCACCATGTTGGCCAGGATGGTCTCAATCTCTTGACCTCGTGATCTGCCCACCTCAGCCTCCCAAAGTGCTGGGATTATAGGCGTGTGCCATCGCGCCCGGCCTTTTTTTTTCTTTTTCTTTTTCTTTCTTTTTCTTTTTTTTTTTTTTTTTTTAGGACGGAGTCCTGTTCTGTCACCCAGGCTGGAGTGCAATGGTGCAATCTCTGTTCACTGCAACCTCCGCCTCCCGGGTTCAAGTGACTCTCCTGCCTCAGCCTCCTGAGTAGCTGGGACTACAGGTGCATGCCACCACGCCCGGCTATTTTTTTTATTTTTAGTAGAGACCGAGTTTCCCCATGTTAGCCAGGATGGTCTTGATCTCCTGACCTCATGATCTGCCCGCCTTGACCTCTCAAAGTGCTGGGATTACAGGTGTGAGCCACCTCGCCCATTCCCAGCCAAACAAACTACTATTAATTAAGGGCAGTTAATGAGAACTAGGAAGCACTTTTTGGATAAGATATTCGTTTTGCTATTATAAGATTTGTTGAGTAGTAATTTGCCCTAAGCAGATTACCCTCAATAAGTTCCCATCTCTCATTCTTCATAGGAAGTTCTTCTCATTACCCAGCTAACATTGTGCTACCTTTCAAGCAGATACAACTATATCTTTCATATCCTAGACAATCTTAGAACTATCATTTGGGCCGGGTGCGGTGGCTCACGCTTGTAATCCCAGCACTTTGGGAGGCCGAGGCGGGCGGATCACGAGGTCAGGAGATCGAGACCACGGTGAAACCCCGTCTCTACTAAAAATACAAAAAATTAGCCTGGCGTGGTGGCGGGCACCTGTAGTCCCAGCTACTCGGAGAGGCTGAGGCAGGAGAATGGCGTGAACCCGGGAGGCGGAGCTTGCAGTGAGCCGAGATTGTGCCACTGCACTCCAGCCTGGGCGACAGAGCAAGACTCCGTCTCAGAAAAAAAAGAACTATCATTTGATCCCTGCCTTTACCTACATATCTGAAAAAGTGGATTTTTCACAGGCCTTAAAAAGACTTGGATTTTTGGCCAGGCACAGTGGCTCATGCCTGTAATCCCAGCACTTTGGGAGGCCGAGGCGGGTGGATCACCTGAGGGTCAGGAGTTCGAGACTATCCTGGCCAACGTGGTGAAACCCTGTCTTTATTAAAAATACAAAAATTGGCCGGGCGCGGTGGCTCACGCCTGTAATCCCAGCACTTTGGGAGGCCGAGGCGGGTGGATCATGAGGTCAGGAGATCGAGACCAGCCTGGCTAACACAGTGAAACCTTGTCTCTACTAAAAATACAAAAAATGAGCCGGGCGCGGTGGCAGGTGCCTCTAGTCCCAGCTACTCGGGAGGCTGAGGCAGGAGAATGGCATGAACCCGGGAGGCGGAGCGTGCAGTGAGCCAAGATGACGCCACTGCACTCCAGCCTGGGTGACAGAGCGAAACTCTTGTCTCAAAAAAAAAAAAAAAAAAATTAGTTGGGCGTGGTGGTACACGCCTGTAGTCCCAGCTACTCGGGAGGCTGAGGCAGGAGAATTGCTTGAACCCAGGAGGTGGAGGTTGCAGTGAGCCGAGATCGTGCCATTGCACACCAGCCTGGGCGACAAGAGTGAGACTCTGTCTAAAAAAAAAAAAAAAAAAAAAAAAAAGAAGGTTTGGATTTTTCTCTCACTTTTAATTTGAGGGATTCTACTCTTCCAGTTAAGAGATGCTTGCCTCACTTGTATGGTGGAATCTTTCTACTAAACCTCACATTCTTTTGCAGATTCTTCCCGGCAAGCACTGGCAGCTCCACTTTTGAACCTTCCCCCAAAGAAAAAGTAGGTTCACATTTGTGGGAATCATCTGAGTTTTTAAAAAGTGCTAAGTGTGCCAGATTGACACCCTGGCTTTGTGTTCCAGGAATGCTGATTATTATGAGAAGATCTCTGATCCCCTAGATCTTATCACCATAGAGAAGCAGATCCTCACTGGTTACTATAAGACAGTGGAAGCTTTTGATGCTGACATGCTCAAAGTCTTTCGGAATGCTGAGGTATTTTTCACTGACTTCAAACGGATTTCACAAGTTTGTTCTGAAAAGAATTAGTCTAGAAGTTTAAGATTTTTACCCTCCTCTATCAGCCATATTTCTGGTTGGAAAAGCCAGTCATTTTTGAGTATCCTTGGGGTATGTGTTACAGTATACTAAATATTATAGAAGGCTATCTATGAAGACATTGATACGACTAGAGTGGAAGGTTAAATCATTCCCCCCCAAAAAAATAATTTTTGTAAAAAACTAATTTAGTATTAAACCTTTATGACTGCATTATATAGATATTTTAATACATTTAACTAATATCTGTAGTTTCTTTCCTCAAGAAAATAAGTACATGTGAAATATACAGAAATATGCGTAGGTAAATGTTTATATATGTGTGTGTGTGCATGTGTGTGTGTGTGTGTGTGTGTGTGTGTATATAGATAGATATAGATATATATTTTTTTTATGAGACAGAGTCTTGCTCTGTCACCCAGGCTGGAGCGCAATAGCGTGATCTCAGCTCACTGCAACCTCCACCTCCCAGGTTCAAGCAATTCTCCTGCCTCAGCCTCCTGAGTAGCTGGGATTACAGGCGCCTGCCACCACGCCTGGCTAATTTTGTATTTTTAGTAGAGACAGGGTTTCACCATGTTGGCCAGGCTGGTCTTGAACTCCTGACCTCAGGTGATCTGCCCGCCTTGGCCTCCCAGAGTGTTGGGATTACAGGCGTGAGCCACGGCGCCTGGCCAGTAATATATCTGGAGGATGGAATTGAGGAGTATCACAGTGATAAGACTATGGAATAGCTGAAGCTCATTGGAGAGAAAGTGGCCTTGAACTGATTTAAAGGACAAGATGGACTATTGTATGGTGCATAGAAGAGAGGAAATTATTCAGTAATTTTGACATACCTTGGAGAGGTGTTTGGAAGACAAAAGAGCCTACTAGATAAAGGAATAATAGAAGTTGAAAGACAAAATGAGAAAGAAAAATAGACAAGCGGGAGAAGAATTAGAGCAATCTTGAATTGTAACATTCTTCCTACTGAAACCCAGCTTCCACATAGATTCAACACCTGTAGATCTGTCACAGATATCTGCAAGACAAAGGTGTATGTTGAACTTCTACAGTACATTATGCTTGTGATATTAATTCATATTTCATGATCTCTGTGTATTTGATCTTGTGGACAAGAAGGCCCGTGACAGGAATTGAATGACAGATCAATTGAGCAAATGGAAAAATAACATGCAGATTCTAACTTGAATTCGTTTTAGTTCAGTTTAAGTTGTTACCAACTGTCTGGCCATATATTCGATACTATTGAAAATCTGTTAACCAAAATGGGAGGATAAAGAAAGTCATGCTACCTCTTCAGGTAAATTGTTAAGCCAAATTGAGAGGACCAAACATGATTTCTTTATTTGCTTTCTTCAGAAGTACTATGGGCGTAAATCCCCAGTTGGGAGAGATGTTTGCCGTCTACGAAAGGCCTATTACAATGCCCGGCATGAGGCATCAGCCCAGATTGATGAGATTGTGGGAGAGACAGCAAGTGAGGCAGACAGCAGTGAGACCTCAGTCTCTGAAAAGGAGAATGGGCATGAGAAGGATGACGATGTTATTCGCTGTATCTGTGGCCTCTACAAGGATGAAGGTCTCATGATCCAGTGTGACAAGTGCATGGTGAGGGTCAGGAAATGAAGCAGAAGCTTGGTCCTGATGAACACGGTGACTATATTCAAAGAAGAAGCCCATGCCTCTTTTGGATTGGCTTGAAAGACTGTTTATGAACTGTAACTTAGCCTTGGTTTCTGTTAGGTTTCTGTGTTTACCATATTGCCTTTCTCCTTTTATCTCTCTCTTTCACTTTATCCTTCCCTTCTTTTTCTTTCCTTCTCTCCTCTCTTCTTGTTTTTTTTGTTTTGTTTTGTTTATAAGATAGGATCTTGCTCTGTCGCCCACACTGGAGTGCAGTGGCACGATCTCAGCTCACTGCAACCTCTGCCTCCCAGGCTCAAGCAATCCTCCCACCTCAGCCTCTCGAATAGCTGGGATTACAGACGTGTGCCACCATGCCCGGCTAATTTTTTGTACTTTTGTAGAGATGGGGTTTCACCATGTTGCCCAGGCTGGTCTCGAACTCCTGAGCTCAAGTGATCTGCCCACCTCAGCCTCCCAAAGTGTTGGGATTACAGGCGTGAGCCACCACGCCTGGCTCTTTCCTTCTTTCTGCCCACTTTCCACTGTACACTTCTTACATAATCTGGATCAAGGAAAATGACAGTATTTCATATAGTGCTTTGCCTTTTGAATCATTAGTGATAGTATACTCTATTAGTTGAATCCTCTGATAGAGTGAAATATGTTAATACATGTAGGGCTCCTGATGAAGAAGTCAAAGCCTGGATTTGAGCCCTAGTGTCCCCACTAATATATGTGAACGCATAACTTTATGTGTAAAGTGGCTGTAAGTAACACATAGGATTGTTGGGAGGCTAAAGTTAGACAGGAGTAAAAAAAAACATTTTGTAGCTGTAAAGCCTTTCAGAATAGTCATAGCAATTACTTAAATTACTTAGTTTAGTGGTCTATTCATTTGTTTTCCTATTCTCTGTCCATCTCCCCATTTTATGTGCCCAGATCTATAGATTATGAGTCAATGGGTATACTTTTGCTTAGAAAAGTCATTATTCTGTTTTCCTCCTATTTTACCATTTATCTCTAATTTCTCATTCACCCACTTAGCCTTAGTTCCTCTTTTACTTTACCCTGACCTATTGCTAATTTTTTATTCTGGGCTCCCAGGACACTCTCAATAAGTCATAGCCTCCATGTCCCCTCAAACTGTATGTTTTTCTACAGGTATGGCAGCACTGTGATTGTATGGGAGTGAACTCAGATGTGGAGCACTACCTTTGTGAGCAGTGTGACCCAAGGCCTGTGGACAGGGTAAGCTGCACTTCTGATAAAACTCTGATCTATAAGTAGGAGACGTAGCGCATGGTATCTTACCTGTCCTGCTCCTGCTTTGCAGAATTTCCTTTAATAGGTTGTTGTTCAGCCTCTCTGGGCCTTGGTTTCTTAAACTTTACATTAAGGGTCATAATTCTGTTTTTCCCTATTTCGGGAGTATGATCAAAGGGAAAATAAAATACTTAGAAATCTGTGGAAGGAATGGCACTATATAAAACTAAGGTTTTTGGCCAGGCACGGTCGCTCATGCCTGTAATCCTAGCACATTGGGAGGCTAAGGCGGATGGATTGGCTGAGCTCAGGAGTTCAAGACCAGCCTGGGCAACACAGTGAAACCCCATCTCTAATAAAATACAAAAAAAATTAGCTGGGCATGGAGGCGTGCACCTGTAGTCTCAGACTTGGGCAGCTGAGGCAAGAGAATTGCTAGAAGCTGGGAGGCAAATGTTGCAGTGAGCCAAGATCACACCAGTGCACTCCAGCCTGGGCGACAGAGCAAGCCTCCATCTCTTAGAAAGAAAAAAAAACAAGCCAGGTGCGGTGGATCATGAGGTCAAGAGTTCAAGACCAGCCTGGCCAAGATGGTGAAACCCTGTCTCTACTAAAAATTCAAAACTTAGCCAGGCATGGTGGCAGGTGCCTGTAATCCCAGCCACTCAGGAGTCTGAGGCAGGTGAATCACTTGAACCCAGGAGGCAGAGGCTGCAGTGAGCCAAGATCGCACCACTGCACTCTAGCCTGGGCAACAGAGCAAGACTCTGTCTCAAAAAAAAATTTTTTTTAAAGCTGGGCGTGGTGGCTAACGCCTATAATCCCAGCACTTTGGGAGTCCGAGGCGGGCAGATCACAAGGTCAAGAGATAAAGATCCTCATCCGGGCGCAGTGGCTCACGGCTGCAATCCCAACATTTTGAGAGGCCGAGGCGGGTGGATCATGGGGTTAGGAGTTCAAGACCAGCCTGGCCAATATGGTGAAACCCCGTCTCTACTAAAAACTATTAAAAAAATTAGCCGGGTGCAGTGGCAGGCGCCTGTAATCCCAGCTACTTGGGAGTCTGAGGCAGGGGAATCACTTGAACCTGGGCGGCAGAGGTTGCAGTGAGGCAAGATCACGCCACTGCACTCTAGCCTGGGTGACAGAGTGAGACTCAGTCTCAAAAAAAAAAAAAAAAAGACCATCCTGGCTAACATGGTGAAACCCCATCTCTACTAAAAATACAACAATTAGCTGGGTGTGGTATTGCGCGCCTGTAGTCCCAGCTACTCGGGAGGCTGAGGCAGGAGAATTCACTTGAATCTGGAGGCGGAAGTTGCAGTGGGCCGAGATCGCACCACTGCACCCCAGCCTGCCGACAAAGCGAGACTCCGTTTCAAAAAAAAAAAACAAAAACAAAACTGAGGTTTTTATAAACACATCAGATGTTCATGAAAGGAATAGCTTACAAAATCCAGAACTTGGTACCCTTAACGTCTTTATGTTAGACGGTGGTTTAAGTGAAAAGAGCACTGGACTCAGAATCAGCAAAGGTTAGTGTTAGGCTCACTTCATAGGAGAGAGGGTAAGTGGCTTGCCTAAGTCATTAAGTGGGTTCTATGCTTGGCTCTGCTATCTTTATATGTGTGATTTTGGGCAAGTCATTTTTAAAAAAAGAAGAGATTTAGGCAGTATTTCTTAATAATGTTGCTGTTGTCATGTTTAGGTGAATAGTTCTTGTTGTGAGGGATGCATTTCAGAATGTTTGGCTTCCTTGGACCTTGGGCATTAAATACCAGTAGCATACTGCAATCATTGTAATAATTAGTCTCCCTTCACACATTTTCATATGGCCCCTAGATTACATAGAGCAACTACACAATTAGTGCTTCATAAAACATAGATTGAGATACTTAGCCTGTCAGTTTTGTCCTCTACCTTCGCTTTTCCAGGTTTAACAACTCTAGTTGCTTTCATCTTTTTTGTGTACCTGTGGTGTATCGAAATGATTAAACAGTAAGTTTTGATTGATTGAGAATTCTAGGTTGAGAAATAAGTAGGTTGAATGCAGTAATTCCAGCCCTTATACATTGGCTTTCTACTCCTGTCAGGAGGTTCCCATGATCCCTCGGCCCCACTATGCCCAACCTGGCTGTGTCTACTTCATCTGTTTGCTCCGAGATGACTTGCTGCTTCGTCAGGGTATGTATATAGGAGCTAACCCTACTTGTCAGAGGTGACCTTTCTGAATAGTAGGAAGTCTCTGCTGTCTCCATCATAGTCATTGTCTCCATACGGCCTCGAATAGCAATAGAATATAAGTTTTTATATCTGTAGTCCTTGTGCTTACATGCATCACCTCTCCACCAAATAATACTAATTTGAAATGACAGACATGTTATAAAGCTAATTTTAAGACTGGGAGAAACACATAGGAAGCTCAAGAAATGGAGGCCGGGCGCGGTGGCTCACGCTTGTAATCCCAGCGGCGGGCGGATCACGAGGTCAGGAGATCGAGACCACGGTGAAACCCTGTCTCTACTAAAAATACAAAAAATTAGCCGGGCGTGGTGGCGGGTGCCTGTAGTCCCAGCTACTCGGAGAGGCTGAGGCAGGAGAATGGCGTGAACCCGGGAGGCGGAGCTTGCAGTGAGCCGAGATTGCGCCACTGCACTCCAGCCTGGGCGACAGAGCGAGACTCCGTTTCAAAAAAAAAAAAAAGGAAGCTCAAGAAATGGAATGCCTCCCTTATATTATTGTCATAGCTTAGAATTGATTATCATCACTTAACGCTGCTGCTTTTAACTCTCTCTGTTTATACTGTTTCAGATTATGAGTTCTGTGTAGACCCTGAGTCAGATAAACAGATGCCTAACAGAATTCATACAAGAATTGTTTTATGTTTCTTCTGTGTTCTGGGTCTTCCTAGGTGACTGTGTGTATCTGATGAGGGATAGTCGGCGCACCCCTGATGGCCACCCGGTCCGTCAGTCCTATCGACTGTTATCTCACATTAACCGAGATAAACTTGACATCTTTCGCATTGAGAAGCTTTGGAAGAATGAAAAGTATGTGCTGAGGTCCTGTCCTTTTCTTCCAGCCGTGCTGTACCAGTGGAGCTGAATGTTCACTAGGATCTTGCTAATCAACTAAACCTCTCCCTTCTCACTTTTCCTTTTTTTAGAGAGGAACGGTTTGCCTTTGGTCATCATTATTTCCGTCCCCACGAAACACACCACTCTCCATCCCGTCGGTTCTATCATAATGAACTATTTCGAGTGCCACTCTATGAGATCATTCCCTTGGAGGCTGTAGTGGGGACCTGCTGTGTGTTGGACCTTTATACGTATTGTAAAGGTAAGTGATCTGGGCTAGTTAAAAAATGACCTCGGCCAAGTGCAGTGGCTCACGCCGGTAATCCCAGCAGTGTGGGAGGCCAAGGCAGGCAGATTGCTTAAGCCCAGTAGTGTGAGACCAGCCTGGCCAACGTGGCAAAACTCTGCCTCTGTAGCCAGGCGTGGCAGTGTAGGCCTGTAGTCCCAACTACTGGGAGGATTGCTGAGCCTGGGAGGCAGAGGTTGCAGTGAGCCAAGATCGCACCACTGCCCTCCAACCTGTGCAACAGAATGAAACCCTGCCTCAAAAAAAAAAAAATGACCTCAATGACCTCATGCCTCCTGTTCATTGCCCACCCATTCTTGTTGCCTGTGTATGATGAAAGATTCTCCAAGGCTAGCTATGAAACTTCAGAGAGCTCTACTATATTTTTTCCTTTCTTTTACCTAGTGCTTAGTACTCAATAAAATTTTATTCTTTTTTATTAAATTTAGTTAATTTTGTTAATACTGTGTACTAATTTCAAATTCCAGCTCTACCACATTTTATCTATGTTCCCTTGTGGAATTTACTTAATCTAAGTATCAGTTTCCCATTGAAAATAAGGATTATCTATTTTAAAGAGTTCTTAAAAGATTATATAAAATAATCTACAAAAGCACTCAGCCTAGTTTATGGCTTAGAGTAAAAGCTCAATATATGTTATTTGTCTTTATTAACAGAGTTCAGTTGCCTAGACTGTTCTGTCAGAATCATAGCAAAATAGTCTAAAAGAGTATGTATTCCATTCCAAAACTGACAGACTTCTTGCAGTTCTGTGTGATACTGATGAGTCCTCCTTGTCTCAGTTAAAAAGTATTCATTTACAAATGTGTTTCCCTCAAATTTATACCTCTGTTCTTTTCTTGTAACTCCCCGTAACCTGCTCTCTTTTTCCCTCAAAATACTCCCTCACACATCCCTGTAGCACTCAGTTTACATTTCTGGTTTATTCCCATCCATTCTGCTGTATATTTACTTTATCCTTTGTTGACACTAGTGTCTGAGAACTCTTTGTCTGGCAACTACCAAAGGCTTAGTTGTCCTGCCTCTCTAAATAGCTACCATGTAGGGTTTTAAGGGTCTAGCTGCTCTCCCATTGGTGTGTATGGGGTCTTTGGGCAGCTCAGGGGGAGAAATGGGGAAATAGGATTCCTTAACACTGGTTGGACCCATAGGGAGACCCAAAGGAGTGAAGGAGCAAGATGTGTACATCTGTGATTATCGGCTTGACAAGTCAGCACACCTGTTTTACAAGATCCACCGGAACCGCTATCCTGTCTGCACCAAACCCTATGCTTTTGATCACTTCCCCAAGAAGCTCACTCCCAAAAAAGATTTCTCGGTGAGTCTCCTTCCTTTCTTAACACTACATGTCAGGACAATCTGGTTCATGCATGAAATTCACTGAATGAAAATCTTCATGTAGTTCTCTGCTTCTTCATCCAAATTCCATCCCAAACTGGAAATCTCTGTCTCTATTTGGGACATTTGAACAGCATAAGTACATTTCCTCACATAGACTGTATCTCAGAAAATTGTTGATATAGTGTTATACCTTTCCTCTTTTCTCTTTCGTCTGTTTAACCTTTGCTGGCGAGCCCCATTCTGTAGATTTTTGTTTTGTTTTGTCTTTCACACCCATAATTTTAAGAAGCAAGAACCCTGAAAAACTCCTTTTTTTCCTCTCTCACATTGAGAACACACCTGTAAAGGAAGAACCTTCACAGAAAATAATTCAGTGCTTTTTCTTTTTATGCCTGCATTAAAAATGGAAGACACGATCATTATATAAAATTTGTGAGCTAGGCACGGTGGCTCACGCCTGTAATCCCAGCACTTTGGGAGGCCTAGGCGGGCGGATCACGAGGTCAGGAGATCGAGACCATCCTGGCTAACACAGTGAAACCCCCTCTCTACTAAAAATACAAAAAATTAGCCAGGCGTGGTGGCGGGTGCCTGTAGTCCCAGCTACTCCGGAGGCTGAGGCAAGAGAATGGCGTGAACCCAGGAGCCGGAGCTTGCAGTGAGCCAAGATCACGCCACTGCACTCCAGCCTGGATGACAGAGCGAGACTCCGTCTCAAAACAAAACAACAACAAAACAAAATTTGTGGTGGTGGTGTTTATTGTATAAACATCATGGTGGCTCACATGTGTAATCATAGCACTTTGGGAGGCTGAGACAGGAGGATCACTTGAGCCCAGGAGTTTGAGGTTACAGTGAGCTGATTGTGCCACTGCACTCCAGCCTGAGTGACAGAGCCCTCTCTCAAAAAAAAAAAAAAAAAAATTAAGTATAGAAGCATTAAGAGGAAAAAAGTTATATATATACTCCACTATCCAGAAAATAACCATTATTAACATTTTCATTTTCAGGCTTTTTCCTGGTATTTTTTCTTTCAAATTGTTGAGACCATGTGCCAATTATATGTTTTGTCATTCATCATTCCATAAAGATTTTGATCATCCGTTCATCTGTTTGCTCTTATAAAACCCTGGCTGAGCTCCTCATCTTTGAGTCTTCTTTTAGTGGGCCTGTAAAAATTCATAGCTGTCACCCTGGAATCCTTAGAAATAATCTAACCAGGGCCAGGCGCGGTGGCTCTCACCTGTAATCCCAGAACTTTGGGATGCCGAGGCGGGTGAATCACAAAGTCAGGAGATTGAGACCAGCCTGGCCGACATGGTGAAACCCCATCTCTACTAAAAATACAAAAATTAGCCAGGCGTGGTGGCGTGCACTTGTAATCCCAGTTACTCAGGAGGCTGAGGCAGAAGAATCGCTTGAACCCAGAGGCAGAGATTGCAGTGAGCCAAGATCGCACCACTGCACTCCAGCCTGGCAATAGGGCAAGACTCTCAACAAAAAAAAAAAAAAAAAAAAAAGAAAGAAAAATAATCTAACCAGAAAACAAAGCAATACATTCCTATTTTCCCTATTTTTTTTTTTTAATTTTCCAGACCGTCTTTTGTATTCTCTGCCCACCACCAGGTCTTTCCTCACATCTAGACTTATTTGGTTTTGCTTGCTCAATCAATAGCTTACTGACTAGCTTTGAAACCCCAGCCTTAACTACAGTCATGTGCAACATGTTTCAGTCAACATTGGACTGCATATACAACGGTGATCCCATAAGATTATAATGGAGCTGAAGAATTCCTTCCTATCATCTAGTGATGTCATAGCTGTCGTAACATATTGCAATGTAATACCTTTTCTATGTTTAGATACACAATACTTACCATTGTATTACAACTGCCTACAGTATTCAGTACAGTACTGTGCTGTATATATAGGCTTGTAGCCTAGGAGCAATAGGCTATACTAAATAGCCGAGGTGTATAGTAGGCTATACTAAGTAGCCGAGGTGTATAGTAGGCTATACTATCTAGGTTTGTGTAAGGACACTTTATGATGTTTACATAACAATCAAATCACCTGATGACATATTTCTCAGAACATATCCCCATATGTCCCCAAGCGACATATGACTGTATTTAAAAGGTGAAATGGGGTAGAGAAAATTGTGCACTTACCCCTCCCATTGTCATCCTGGGAGCACAAAATGCTGATAATCATTGTGGCCTGCATATTCATAGAAGTACTAAATTTCTCATCTTAAAACAAAGTCACCCAACTTGTCTACTGCCCTACTGTATTCCTTATCCTGACTGGCCCCAGAAGAGAGTTAGCTCTCCCAGCTTCTGCAATATGCTTACCTCTTCCTTTTCTTCTCTGCAGCCTCATTACGTCCCAGACAACTACAAGAGGAATGGAGGACGGTAAGTCCTATGGGGGGATATGAGGATCCTAAGGGATTGACTAAGAGCTTGAATGGATCAAGAAAACAAACAACTACCCACTCAGCTCCACTTCTAGGACTGGGTCTTCTCTGCAGAGTAGCCCAGTGTAGTGCTAGCACTATGGAAGAACTAAATTTCAGTAGATGTGGTCCCATTATGGAGCCTTAGTTGGAGCAACAGAGAGATGTGCAAGGAGTAGAGACAGATTTGGAACAGAACTCCAGACTAGAAAAGTTTCTTTTAGATGTCTGTAAGCTTTCCCCATTACCTCAAGGTATATCAGCTCTTGGTACCTCTATCAAGGAACAGATGTAGCCAGTACAGTTTTCACTGAGCTATGAACTATGGGTTCATAGTTTTTATTTTTGCTTATTTTGTGCATGAGGATTATTCCTGAAGAAAGATGACAGAAGGCTTTTTCTCCAGTCTCGTCATCTGTTGAATGGAGGCATAACAACTGCTTTACCTACACCAATAGCTTACCATAAGGGAGAAAATATTAGACTATTGATGTGAAAAAGGGAAGCAGGAAAATTTAAAACTCCATTTAAATATTTATTATTGTAGTTGGATTACTGGCATCACAGGGTTGTACCATACTTCTCTAGTCATGAAGCAATCATGTAGAACCAGCTAAACAATTTTATTAGCCCTTGTATATTTTATGGATTCCTATACCATTTGTGCATATTCCTAAGAGAAATAATAAAAGTTGAATTTTATAAATAAATTTCAGGTAAAGGCAGTGTTTTGTTCAAATAATATAAAGTGAAAACGAGAGTCAAGTTTCTTAGCTCAAGCTAAGGCTCTAACTGCTGGACTCCAGGATCTCAAGCCATCCTGAGGCCTCCTACCCTTCATCCCCTTTTCCTCCTCAATTCTTACTCTAAATTCAGATATCCTTTGGCAGATCATCCTGGAAGTCTGAGCGCTCAAAGCCACCCCTAAAAGACTTGGGCCAGGAGGATGACGCGCTACCCTTGATTGAAGAGGTTCTAGCCAGTCAAGAGCAAGCAGCCAATGAGATACCCAGCCTGGAGGAGCCAGAACGGGAGGGGGCCACTGCTAAAGTCAATGAGGGTGAAAAAAAAACAGAGGAAAGTAGTCAAGAACCCCAATCAACCTGTACCCCTGAGGAACGACGGCATAACCAACGGGAACGACTCAACCAGATCTTGCTCAATCTCCTTGAAAAAATCCCTGGAAAAAATGGTAAGAATAATCAGGTTCATATCTAGGGTTTAAGATAAATGCAAAATGAGAGGGAATGGAAAAAAATTGTAATTACTGGTTCAGCACCAAAGTATTCTAAGAAAATGGTGTAGTTCTTTCATAGGCTTGCTTTTAGTTACATCTTGGGAGTGAAACTGGAAGGTGAGATGATCTCCTCTAAACAACCACCTTTTTCATGCATGGTTGGAGGATGGTCTAAACTGCTTATAGGTCAGAAAAGGAATCATTGAGTTCGTGTGCTCTCCTTAGAGCTCAAATCTGGAATAAAGAGTAGGAGATTGGTGGCCGGGCGTGGTGGCTCACGCTTGTAATCCCAGCATTTTGGGAAGCCGAGGCGGGTGGATCACGAGGTCAGGAGATCGAGACCATGATGAAACCCCGTCTCTACTAAAAATACAAAAAATTAGCCAGGCGTGGTGGCGGGCGCCTGTAGTCCCAGCTACTCGGAGAGGCTGAGGCAGGAGAATGGCGTGAACCCGGGAGGCGGAGCTTGCAGTGAGCCGAGATTGCACCACTGCACTCCAGCCTGGGCGACAGAGCAAGACTCCGTCTCAAAAAAAAAAAAAAAAAAAATAGGAGATTGGTATTTTGATGAGCCTCCTTGGTTCTGTTTTCAGCCATTGATGTGACCTACTTGCTGGAGGAAGGATCAGGCAGGAAACTGCGAAGGCGTACTTTGTTTATCCCAGAAAACAGCTTTCGAAAGTGACCCTCAAAGAATGAGAACCTCAAGCATCTGGGATCCAGTGGAGCTAATCAGTCCTGCCTCCTGCTCTCTGGGTATAGACAGGGGTGGGAAGGGTCCGTCCGGGCAAGGGGAATGGGGCCATGTTGTTGACATTAGGTACTTAATAAGCCTTGGAGCTAGTGGAGAGGGAGAGGAAAGGGTTCTGTCCAAGACAGTTCAGGTTAATTAATTTTCCTCTCCATTGCTTCACCTTAAGGGTTAATAATGTAGAGAGGAGGGAGGACCACATTGATGACCAGAACCTACTGGTACTTTATAGCATTTGCCCCACCCCACAGCTTAGGTTTTTCTGTCATCCTCAGATCCCACAGGCATTGCTAAGAAGCTACTTCCTATACCCAGGTATTAACTCAAAATCCAAAAGGATAGGACCAGGATCGCTATTCCTACCCCATCTATTCTCTATTGGCTCCAAGAGCTACCCCAGAGACCTTAAACAGAAACAGTAGCTGAGGCTTCTTCCTAGATACCTGACTAGGGAAGTTTGTCTCTCCTTTCTTGCCCAACCAGGTCAAAGTAAAATGTGAGTTGACAGCTCAAAGCACTTGTAACTGCTGCCCCCTCCCTACCTCTACTCCCCAAAATGGAATCATAGGATAGGGAAGGCCCCCATGGGGTCAGAAGGGCACGGTAGTTCTTGCAATTATTTTTGTTTTACCCTTCATAACCTGTCAAACATATTTTTTTCTAGTGAGAAAGCCAGGCCCCCGCCAGCACACATGCTGTTTTTAATGCGCTGTAGTTCTTGTGTGTCTGCTGTGCTGTGCAAATGGAGATTCAGTTCAAAATAAAATCATTTAAAAACCTACATAAAAAGAACTCTAAACCCACCACCGCAACAAAAGTCACTACATAAACTGTTCAGCAGTATTCACCTATCAGAGTATTTGCTGTGAGTATAGATTATCAATTGAAAACACTACTCTTGTTTTCTTAATTGTACAGTTTTCAATGTCCCTTTCTTAAAGAGACAGTGTATTTCTCTTCACCGCAGTCCCATCTTCCTTCACCCTCCTGAATGACATCAGGAGGTATATCCAGGGTGTCTCCTTCCTTCCTACTCTCTTGACCAGAAGTTAACAGACTATACTGTCTCTTTAAAAATAAAATTTAAAAAGCTTTGTTGTCTTTTCAGACATACATATGCATATATGTTTTAGATGTTCTAAGAGAAAAGATGGTTTTTAAATGTGCCAAGTTGTGTGTGTGTGTGTGTATATATATATATGTATGTGTGTGTATATATAATGTGTGTGTGTATATATATATATATATATACACACACACATCTGCTGTGTGATTGGTAAGCAATACAATAGTAAACATGTCCCCATTACTTTTTTCTAATATTGGACCAATGCTGTCCTAATTGTACATTTCCCCTTACGGTGACGATGCTCTGACTCGTTTAGGTAGACCCATTGACCACCTTCCATTCCATTGAATATTTTTTTCTTTTTCCCCTTTCTGTGTCATTCTTGAGGAAAAAACAAAAGAGATAGGGGATGCCAATGATCCCCTTGAGCAGAGAAAAAAAGCAAAATAAATATTTTATTAAAGAAAAAAGAGAATTAAGAAAATAGTTTGGAGTATTTTCTTACTGTAGAGAAGCACTGTACATTACTAAGAGACCTGGGTATAAGATACTCACATGTGGAGCTGGAAAAATCGCATGTCCAAGCCCGTTTGAGTGGTTTCTTTTGTTTTTCATTGCAGGGAGTGGGTGGGAGGGAGGTGGGACTAGGGGCACTTTGGGGGTCTCCTTTTAGTCAAAAGCGAGAAAATGACAAGAAAGAGATTAAAATTCAATGTTTCCTTTATAGTGTTAAACACTAAAATTTTAAAAAAGATGAAAAAGAAAAAAAAACTTTGTAAAATGCGAGAACAGAAGCAAAAGACACTACGCTCTGTCATTTTATCTTTCTTTTGTTGAAAGACTAAAAAAAAAACTGAAATGTTTTTTAGACAATCAAATGTTAGGTAAGTGCAAAAACTTGTTTTTTCTTACTGGTGTAGAAATTAATGCCTTTTTTTATTTTTCAGTTATTTTATAATAACGAAATAAAAAGAACCCCCCAGCTGCCAGGCGGGTTTTGGTGTTTGAAATGCGGGGCAAAGCACTACATCACTGCAAATAGATACAGAGTTAGTCTGCATGTCTGTAGGCTGTGTGATTGCGGAAAATATAAATGCTGCTAATATATTTCCTTTTTACAAAAGCATATCTAAATAGATGATTGTTTTGATGTTAATCTTTGTAAATTATGTATTACCAATTTTAACATTGGATGTAATTGCATACAAAGCTTGCATCTCAATCCTTGAAAGTCTAGTATTAAATGGAAAAAACTTTTCCTAACTGTGGACTGATGAGCTTGCTATTTTTTTCTCCTTCTTATCCCCACTTATCTTCCAAGAACAACTTCATCCTGTTTCCAAGGGGATCTTTCTGAAACAACATCATAAACATGCTAGGCTGCACATGAGCACACTCACTGCCGTTGACTACTGGATAAAGTCATTTCTTCAGTACTAGGATCTTTCTAGTCTGGACCCAGCCTAATCAATCAGCGCAATAATAACACACACCAAATGTCCAGTTGCTTTGTTGTTTTTTGTTTTTGAGACAGAGTCTCCCTGTTACCCAAACTGGAGTGCAGTGGCACAATCTCGGCTCACTGCAACCTCCACATCCCGGACTCAAATGATCCTTCTGCCTCAGCTTCCCAAGTAGCTGGAACTACAGGCATGCACCACCATGCCTGGCTAATTCTTGTACTTTTTGTGCAGACAGAGTTTCACCATGTTACCCAACCTAGTCCAGCTGTTTTGTTGGGGTTTTTTTTTGTTTTTGTTTTTTTTTTTTTTTCTCGAGACAAGGCCTCACTGTGTTGCCCAGACCAGAGTGCAGTGGCGCATTACAGCTCACAGCAACCTCAACCTCCGGGGCTCAAGCAATCCTCCCAACTCAGCCCCCTGAGTTGCTAGGACTACAGGGGCACACCACCACGCCTGGCTAATGTTTTTCTTTTTTGTAGAGACAGGGATCTCCCTGTGTTGCCCAGGCTAGTCTCAAACTCTTGGGCTCAAGTGATCCACTCACCTCAGCCTCCCAAAGTTCTGGGACTACAGGCATGAGCCACCATGCCTGGCCCAGCTGTTTCTTTCTTTTTTTTTTTTTTGAGATGGAGTCTCACCATGTTGGCCAGGCTGGTCTCAAACTCCTGACCGCAAATGATCCGCCCATCTCCCAGAGTGCTTGGATTACAGGCCTGAGCCACTGCACCCAGCCCCAGCTATTTCTTAAACATGGCATGCGGGCGGATCACCTAAGGTCAGGAGGTTGAGACCAGCCTGGCCAACATGGTGAAACCCTGTCTCTACTAAAAATACAAAAAATTAGCCGGGCGTGGTGGTGGATGCCTGTAATCCCAGCTACTCTGGAGGCTGAGGCAGGAGAATCGCTTCAACCCGAGAGGCGGAGGTTGCAGTGAGCCGAGATTGCACCACTGCACTCCAACCTGGGCAACAAGAGTGAAACTCTGTCTCAAAAAAAACAAAAACAAAAAACCATGCCATGTTATTCTACATCTCCATCCTTTGCACACACATGCATCATCATCTCATTAATTCTCAGTAACAACCACTGAGGCCAGCAATATATAACTTTAGGCCACGGTTTTTTAGGCCACTCTGTCAGACCATTTCTATTATAAACAGTTTCCATATATTTGCTTATTAATCCTCACAAAAGCCCTTTGTGGTAGGTACCAAATCCCAATTTTATAAATGAGGAAATTGAAGCAAAAGACAATTTAAGTAACTTGCCCAAGATCACATAGTTAATCTTCATAATAGCCCTCTGAAGTTATTCCCATTTTGTAAGAGTGAAAACTGAAGCTCAGGAAGGTTAAGTAACTTGCCAAAGGTCACCCAGTAACTAGTGTTGGAGCCAGAACTCCAAAGTCTGTGTACTCCTCCACAAATAGGAAAGTGTCATAAATAGACAAAGTGACCCTACTAATTAAGGAAGATAAACCCATTCCTGCAGATAACTGAAAGGCCTACCAAAACTTTGTCCCAGACATGAGTTAAACATTTAGGCTGGGAGTTCAGCTAGAATACAGTTACTCAGAAGTAGCAAGACAGCTTACTCCAACAGTTCAATCTCTACTCCTATAAGGACTTGAGGTTCAAGACGAGATCAGAGTGCCCTACTGTTACATAATGGTTTCTTCGTGACTGCAGAAATGATATGTTACTGTTACATTTTTTTGAGATGATTATCTTTAAATTTTTTTTTTTTTTTTTTTTTTGAGACGGAGTTTTGCTCTTTATTGCCCAGGCTGAAGTGCAATGGCACGATCTCGGCTCACGGCAACCTCTGCCTCCCAGGTTCAAGCAATTCTCCTGCCTCAGCCCCTCAAATAGCTGGGATTACAGGCATGTGCCACCATGCCCAGCTAATTTTGTATTTTTCATAGAGATGGGGTTTCTCCATGTTGGTCAGGCTCATCTCAAACTCCCGACCTCAGGTGATCCATCCACCTCGGCCTCCCAAAGTGCCGGGATTACAGGCATGAGGCATTGCACCCAGCTGCTTTTTTTTTTAATTTTTAACCTTTGGTATCTACTGCAATTGTTCTATTCTAGATCATATAGATAGATAGATAGATAATAGATAGATAGATAGATACATAGATATAGATATATACACACATATAGAGAGAGAGATAGATACACTTTTTTTTTTTTTTTGGGGAGAGGCCCTTTCTTTTTTTTTTTTTGAGAGGGAGTCTCGCTCTTTCACCCAGGCTGGAGTGCAGTGGCGTGATCTCGGCTCACTGCAGGCTCCGCCACCCGGGGTTCACGCCATTCTCCTGCCTCAGCCTCCTGCGTAGCTGGAACTACAGGCGCCCACCCTCACCCAGCTAATTTTTTGTATTTTTAGTAGAGACAGGGTTTCACCATGTTAGCCAGGATGGTCTCAATCTCCTGACCTCATGATCCGCCCGCCTTGGCCTCCCAAAGTGCTGGGATTACAGGCGTGAGCCACCGCGCCCAGCTGAGAGAGGCCCTTTCTTTGTCTCACAGGCTAGAGTGGAGTGGAGTGCTATGGTGCAATCAAAACTCACTGCAGTCTTGAACTCCTAGGCTCAAGTGATCCTCCCACCTCAACTTCTCAAAGTAGCTGGGACTACAGTTGCATGCCACCACTCCCAGCTTTTTTTTTTTTTAATAGACTGTCTTGCTGTACTGCCCAGGCTGGTCCCAAACTCCTGACCACAATCAATCCTCCCACATCAGCCTCCCAAAGTGCTGGGATTACAGACATGAGCCACCATACCTGGCCTCTCTTTTACTTGGAACTTTTTGTTGTTGTCAAGTGCCTGGGTTACTTGGAATTATATCATCACAGAGTGATAGATACTAAGTAGAAAAAATGTTGACATTTCTTTTTTCTTTTTTTTTTTTTTTGAGACAGAGTCTCACCCTGTCGCCCGGGCTGGAGTGCAGTGGCACAATCTCAGCTCACTGCAAGCTCCGCCTCCTGGGTTCACGCCATTCTCCTGCCTCAGCCTCCTGAGTAGCTGGAACTACAGGTGCCCACCACCATGCCCCGCTAAATTTTTTGTATTTTTAGTACAGACGGAGTTTCAATGTGTTAGGACGGTCTCTATCTCCTGACCTCGTGATCCACCCACCTTGGCCTCCCAAAGTGCTGGGATTACAGGTGTGAGCCACCGCGCCCAGCCAGTAGAAAAAATGGTGACATTTCTTACAACTCTTTGTTTTGAAACAGGTTCTCCCTTTGTCACCCAGGCTGGAATGCAGAGGCACAATCTCCGCTCACTGTAGCTTCAACCTCCTGGGCTCAAAGGATCCTCCTGCCTCAGCCCTCCAACTAGTTGGGACCACAGGCATGTGTCACCACACCTGGCTAATTTTTTGTATTGTTTGTAGAGACAGGGTTTTGCCATGTTGGCAAGGCTGGTTTCAAACTCCTGAGCTCAAGTGATCTGCTTGCCTCAGCCTCCCAAAATGCTGGGATTACAGGTCTGAGCCACTGTGCCCAGTGCACATCTTTAATCCTTCCCTTCACCTCAGATATGAAGTATAATTTCAAGGGCTAAGTCCTCTCCTCCCCCATATTTATGCAGGCTCCTATATCCTATTAGTCTAACTAACTAAACAGAGAAAGTCATAGACTAGAGAAACACTTGTGAGATTCAGGAACCAATGAGGGACTACTTCTGTATTCTTCAGGGAGCAGTAAGAACTAAACCTGGGCTGGGAAGAAACATCTGCCTTATGCCTCCCATAGGAGGTCCTTTTTCCCCTCCCCCATAGCCTATGTCCTGAAACTCACAGTGAAAGACACACATTCAACTCCCATACTTTATTGGGACAAAGGAGGAAGGATGCAAACCATCACCACAGGCCCACCCACCAGGGGTGTCCAGGCTTCAGCACCTAGTACAGCATGAGTACATTATCAATACAGGCAACTTGGGAGGGGTAGAGTGGGGAAGATTCCACACAGGAAGGAGACTAGAGGTCCTTCTAGGCTTGGGGGCTGAGGCATGTATTGTACTGGCACAGTCCACTTATGGATGAAGAAGGAGGTCTAGATTTCCATTTTGCAGATAGATAGGAAGGAAGACATTCCCTTATATAGATGGGAAAAAGGAAAGGGATTACCTGGATGGCAATTCTCTTTTTATGTATTTGGAAGAAGAGCAGATTTCACCTTACAGGTGGGTATAGGAGGGAAGAAGGAAAGTTTATTTTAAATATTAGCAGAAACAGATGTGGGAAGAAATTCATTTTGCAGAGGGAAAATGCTTCTGGGATGGTGCTCACTGGCCATTCCATTCCCAGGTGACAGGAAGGAGACACATACACAGGAAAGGGTCCCAGGGCTACAGAACAAGGGAGGTATACCCCACAGGCACCAGACCCTCCATGCCATCCCGCCCACAGCGGAGCCAGTCCTCATCCACTGTGGTGATGACACGCAGCACTTCCCCACGCCGGAAGCTCAACTGGTCAGGTCTTGCAGCAGTGTGATCACAGAGAGCCCGCACTGCCCTGAGGGGAGCCAGAGGAAGATACTGGGATGAGGTGAGGTGGGGGTGCCCAGCTGTCCCCAGGCGTCACCTCTAGAGTGCTCTTGTTGGTTTGGCTCAGTGGACATTGACTGGGCTCTGGAAGAGACTTGAGAACCATTCATCAACATGGTGATTCTATCTAGGGCCCCAGCCTTTTCCTGAGTGGCAAACCCACTCCAGCTGCTTATTTGACACTATTTGCACTTCTCAGTGGTGCTTCAAATTCAACATAGGCAAATGAAATGACTCACCCTCAAAACCAGTCCCTCCTCATGTCGCCTATAGTGGTAAACAGCACCACTTTCTACCCACACTTGCTCCTGGTAAAAACCTGGGCATCTCACTCCATACATCCAATCCATCACCAAAACCTGTTTGGTGCTTGGATCTCCTACTACTCCATCTACCTTTTTTTTTTTTTTTTTCTTGAGACAGAGTCAGTCTCTGTTGTCCAGGCTGGAGTACAGTGGTGTGATCTCGACAGCCTCCACCTCCCGGGTTCAAGCGATTCTCCTGCCTCAGCCTCCCGAGTAGCTGGGACTACAAGTGCCCACCACCATGACGCCTGGCTAATTTTTGTATTTTTAGTAGAGATGGGGTTTCACCATGTTGACCAGGTTGGTCTGAATTCCTGACTTCAGGTGATCCACCGCGCCCAGCCGCCATATGCTTTTATAAAATGTTTAGGCCAGGCGCGGTGGCTCATGCCTGTAATCCCAGCACTTTGGGAGGCTGAGGCGGGCGGATCACAAGGTCAAGAGATCGAGACCATCCTGGCCAACATGGTGAAACCCCATCTCTATGAAAAATATAAAAAATCAGCTGGGCGTGGTGGCGGGTGCCTGTAGTCCCAGCTACTCGGGAGGCTGAGGCAGGAGAATTGCTTGAACCCGGGAGGCGGTTGCAGTGAGCCAAGATCATGCCATTGCATTCCAGCCTGGGCGACAGAGCGAGACACTGTCTCAAAAAAAAAAAAAAAAAAAAGTTTAGTGGCCAGGTGTGGTGGCTCCCACCTGTAATCCTAGCACGTTGGGAGGCCAAAGTAGGCAGATTCCTTAAGGCCAGGAGTTTAAAACCAGCCTGGCCAACGTGCCAAAACCCTGTCTCTACTAAAATTACAAAAATTAGCCAGGCATGTTGGCAGGTACCTGTAATCCCAGCTACTCTAGAGGCTGAGGCAGGAGAATCACTTGAGCCCAGGAGGTGAGGTTGCAGTGAGCCGAAATCATGCCACTACACTCCAGCCTGGGCGAGAGTGAGACTCTGTCTCAAAAAAAAAAATTATGTTTAGTCTCTATAACCATAAAAAATGTATTGCATCATATCCTTTTTATAGAAAGAATCCTGGCCAGGCGCGGTGGCTCACGCCTGTAATCCCAATACTTTGGGAGGCTGTGGCAAGCGGATCACCTGAGGTCAGGAGTTCTAGACCAGCCTGGGAAACACGGTGAAACCTCGTCTCTACTAAAAATACAAAAATTGGCTGGGCACAGTGGCTCACGCCTATAATCCCAGCACTTTGGGAGGCCAAGGTGGGCAGATCACGAGGTCAAGAGATCAAGACCATCCTGGTCAACATGGTGAAACCCCGGTCTCTACTAAAAATACAAAAATTAGCTGGGTGTGGCGGCATGTGCCTGTAATCCCAGCTACTCAGGTGGCTTAGCAGGAGAATCGCTTGAACCTGGGAGGCGGAGATTGCAGTGAGCCGAGATCACGCCACTGCACTCCAGCTTGGTGACAGAGCTAGACTCCATCTCAAAAAAAAAAAAAAAATTCCAAAACTTAAACGGGCGTGGTGATGGGCACCTGTAGTCCCAGCTACTCGGTAGGCTGAGACAGGAGAACCCAGGAGGGGAAGGTTGCAGTGAGCCGAGATTGTGCCCCTGCACTCCAGCCTGAGCGACAGAGCAAGACTCTGTCTCAAAAAAAAAAAAAAAAAAAAAAATCCAAGGCTCAAATGAGTGACACATCGATAATAAATAGAAAAGCTGCAATGCACACTAAGCATGGTCTTATTTTAAAGCCCAGGGTTTTTTACACTACCTCCCATCCATGCTGTGATAGCATACATGGTTACACACTAGTGCATTCTCCCCAATCCTCCTTACCTATGGGTTTGCACCATGCTGGGTGCTGAGGCCTCAAGCTCCTGAGAAGGCGTCTCGGGAGGTGCCCCCCGCTTCACAAGAGCCAACACACTCACTGTCGGGGGCAGCCAGCTAGATGGTCTCCTAAAAGAAGGGACATAGGGTCACAGCTCAACCCACCTCCAGAAAACCCAAGAACCCTGGGATTTGGAGGGAGGGAGAGGCTAAGGGGCCTAATTGTGGTTCAAAAGAGGTCAGGGGTTAGTCACTGCTGAGGGCAGAGTGTTAATTATTGGACACAGGTGCTTTTAGGCTGATGAAGGAGATGACAACACCTCAAATCACAAGGAACCTATGGACCCAGCAGGGTCTAGACAGGCTCAGAACAAAAGGGCCACTAGAGAGTAGTATCTCAAGCCATTAAAGAGCCACCAGTTGTTGAGGCCTGGAGCAGGGGTTGGCAATTTGTTTGTTTGGAGAGGAGACAGGGTCTCGCTCTGTCGCCCAGGCTGGAATGCAGCAGTGTGATTACAGCTCACTGCAGCCTTGACCTCCTAGGCTCAAGCAGTCCTCCCACCTCAGCCTCCTAGAGTAGCTGGGACTACCACCACGTGCGTGCCACCATGCCCAGCTAATTTTTTTATTTTTCTGTAGAGACAGGGTTTCACCATGTTGCCCAGGCTGTTTTTCATTTTTCTAAAGGACCAGATAGTAAATACAGTTGACCTTTGAACAAAGCAGGTTTGAAATGTACAAGTTCACCTATATGCAGGTTTTTTTCAACCAAACAAAAAAATACTGTATTCTCAGGATGTAATACCCACATGTACTGAGGGCTGTCTTTTCCTATACATCAAGTGTAGGATTTGAGTATGTCAGATTGTAGTGTATGTGAGGGTCCTAGAACTAATTCCCCATATGTACCTGGGGATAACTATATTTTAGGATCCTAGGGCCAAGAGAGAAAATTGAGATCATTATGTAGGCACTTAATATAACCATTAAAATGTAACCATTTTTAGCTCATGGCTGTGGAAAAACAGACCACCAACCTCTGCCCTAAAGGATCATCATTAGAGAGTTTCAAATGAGGCCACTGGGAGATCTGAGAGAGAGTCAGAAGGTCATAGAAAGGACAAGGTACCCCATTACCTGGACTTTAGGGCTCCATTCTCATTTTCTGCGGGGCCCCCAGACACTCCAAATAGTCTTCCCAACCAGAGGCCCCTGCCTGGTGCCATTTCATCTGTGGGCAGGGGTCTCTCCTGTGCACCTTCTTCAGCTGCAGTCCCATGACGCCCCGGTGCCCATCGGGAAAGAGGAAAGCCCTCAGTGCCCCCAGAGGCATAGACCCGGGAGGCCTGGGTCAACTGCTCCCACCAGCTCCCTGGTGTGGGAAGGTTTGGAGAGTCGGAGGGGTCTGAAGCAGCTTCCTTGGAAGTCCCCCGAAGGCTCTGGGCCAGCCGGCCCCCGAAGTGCAGCATGGCTTGCATAGTCTGCTGCAGAGCCGGAGGCGGGCCTGGAGGGGCAGGGGCCTGAGGCGGGCCCAGGGGCAGGTGGTGGTGGTGCTCAAAGAGCAGGTCCAGGTGGAAAGTGAGCACCGACAATGGCTGCAGCAGGAGCAGCAGCTCTGTGGACAGGGAGGGACAGCCACCGCGGGCCAGGGAGAAGAATCCTGTTGGCAGGTACAGGAGGGAGAGCAGGCCTGGAAAAGAGCAGGCCAACATCAGCTCCTGCCCTGGACCTAGTCCCAGAAGACCCCCCAGAGCAGCCCACCGGTCAGCACACATCCTCCCAGGCCTCACTCTGCTGGGCACTGGGGCAGAGAGGAGGAAGGATGTGGTGGGCTACAGAACTGACATCCCTGCCTGCATGGGACCTAGCCCAAATAGGAAGACACACACAGCAAGTGGTGACAAGTAACTGAGTGACAGTGCAAAGGCTACAGAGGAGGACAGGAGAGCCATAGAAGCACATACAAAACGGGGCGTGGGGGTTGACCTAGTCTGAGGGTAGAGGTAGGGCCTCACTGGGGAAGGACTCCAAGGATGAATGACAGTTCATGAGGAAGCAGGAGGGGCAGAAGGTAGAGGAATAGCATAAGCAGGGCCCTGGAGCAGGAAGGGCCAGGCGGGAAGACTGTTGGCAAGACCAGGGAAAGCCCTGGCCTCCAAGGCAGGGGAAGAGGGCAGAGGCCAGACAGCCAAGGCTTTGGGTCTTTCATCCTATGGGCGATGGGCCTCCTTAGAAAGTTTTAATTAGAAGAGTAATAACATCGGAGATCTGGATTAATGGCATTCTGGCACCAGTGGGAACCAGCAGGAACCAGCAGGAGAGAACTCTTTCCTTCCCATCCTCCCAGCCCATCAGCCCCATCCTCTACCATCTGAACCTCTGACCTGCATCTTCCTGGAGACTGGAAAACCACAGCTCCAACTGCTTGGTGCTAGGGGAGAAAAGAGGGAATGGAAGTTCAGGGAGGTGGAGGACTCCAGTCCTCTCTGGGTGGAGGATGGGAGATGAGATTGGAAGAGGGGGGGCCTTCTCTGAGGACGTGAGGCACTACTACTGTGTCCCACCCATGACGCTCCTGCAGCCCCAGGTCGTGGGAAGGGCACTGGGAAGAAGGCAACTCACTTGAGGAGGCCCAGGATAAAGGCATGGAAGCGGCTACGGCTGCTGCTCAGCGGGGCTAGACGGCTGACCTGGCTATACAGGGTTCCAAGGGAGCAGGTGCTGGAGCCTGAGAACGTGGGGTGCAGTCAGCCAAGCCCGGCCCTGCCCTGCGCACTGCCGGGTCCCACGCCCTCCTGGCTCACCTGGCTTCACCGACGCCTCCACCACGCTCCAGGGGCTGCTCCTGCGCTGCCCGGTGATGAGGTCCTTCCGGAAAGGCTTCAGCCCGTCCGCCACCAGGGCGTGGAGGGCCGGGCAGAGGGTGGTCAGCACCAGGTGCCCCACATCCGGGCTCAGCCGGCTATCACCCAACTGGGCCTGGAGGTGGCGCGATGCCGATGGGTCCAGAGATCCCTCCAGCCACCTCCCGCCAACCGTTCC
This sequence comes from Hylobates moloch, assembly GCF_009828535.3. NCBI lineage: Eukaryota > Metazoa > Chordata > Mammalia > Primates > Hylobatidae > Hylobates > Hylobates moloch. The sequence goes on from NW_026652280.1 coordinate 99,953,532, forward strand.
CGCACCCTCCGCGGAGCTCCATTACTCTCCTCATCCCAACAGCCTCCCCCCAGCCACCTTCACCTTCTGCACCAAGTTCCGGGCGGCCCCGAAATGCGAGATGATTTTATCCACGGAGGCGCTGACGGCTATCAGGAGACCTGGGAGGAGCGGGAAAGGGAAGACGCTAGAAGGCCGCGCCCCTACCCAGGCTTGCCCGAGGGGCGTGGAGGGACTGCCTTCAGACGGCCTGAGAGCAGGGCCGGGGGCGAAGGGCAGTTCATTCGGAACCGCGGGGTCCGGAGTCAGGGTGCCCTACCTTTCTTCTGCTCCTGCAACTGACCAGTCCCACTCTGGGCTTCTGCCATCCACAGCCGCTGGGCTCCGGGGACACCGGCGAAGGACCACGAACTACGGACTGGCGTAAAGGAAGAAGGGCGCGGTGACACTTACCAAGGGTTATTCCGAGGAATCCGGCCTCCCGCACAAGTTGTCTCCGGCGGGTCTGCAGTGCTCTGTCCCCGAAGGGTCTTGGGGAGAGGAGGCGCAGGACCGCCTGGAGCACGGGGTAGCTCGACTCGAGCCCCGGAGTGAAATCCCGCACACTTCCCAGCACTCGCTGTCCCCCGGCCCCATCCCGGTTCCCTGTGCCCTCCTTCAGGGCACAGCCCCCACCTCCAGGATCCCGGAACTCCGGGAGCGAGATGACCGCGTTCACCTCCCGCCTGCCCTGCTAGGGCCTGTAGGGCGGGAGAGGATAGGGCGCGGGAAGGGAGGTGCAGCCCTGCGCACCGCCCCGGGGCCCAGTCCTGCCTGCGGAGCCCCGGGGAGCACGTGGGCTGCATGGACCAATGGAAAGACAGACAGAGGGGAAAGGGAGGAGACGGAGGGAGGCGAGACCCGAGGATTGGGAGGCTGGAAGGCGCCGGAAAGGGGAAACCCGGGTCCCGCAGCAGCTTCTCGGCGGAGGGTGCCCTCTTCATCCCGCGTGGGACTGGACTCGCGGAGAGGGCGTGGCCAGAACCTCTAGGGCCAATGAGCTCCCGGGAGCTTCACCCTCCACCCCTCCCGAGCAAGGTCGGGGAGCAGGCCCGAGCTGCATAAGCCAAGGAATTCCATGGAGGGTATGACCCAAAGTCCCTAACAACAGACTCGCTGGGACCCCCTAGATTTGGCATGGAGGCTGGGTAAGCCCGCGTCCACTATGCCCAGGCGGGTCTGGAGGGAGAGGGGGCCGACCCACGGTGCAGGAAAGGCAACAACTTCCCCCCTCCAGCACTAGGAACGGGGCCAGACTCCCCAAGACCGACAAACCTGCTTGGAGTCGGCTTAAACTGAAGGGCGGGACTAAGCTGGGCAACCCCGGAAAAAAAGCGAAAACGGGGCCGGGCGAGAGTGGGCGGGGCGGCCCGCCTGAGGCGTGGCCCGCGGGGCTAGCCCGGGTCCGTCTTACGTAGCCTGGGCGGAGGCGATGGGCTCCTGGTCCAGCGAGGGGCCTTCGGCGGACGAGGTTGCGGTGGCAGCGGGGGGGCGGGTACCTGGCGGGGTGGGGGAGCCGCGGCGGGGAAGGTGCTACTTCTGGGAAAGAGCGGGGACAGCAGCAGTGCCAGCTCGGGGCTGGCCAGGCAGGGCAAGGCTCCCCGAGTCGGAGGCGAATAGGCTCCCACTGGGGACAGGCGGACGGGCAGCAGCTGCTCCTCTGAGGGGCTCCGCGCCCCCAGCAGCCGCAGCCCGGCGCCTGGCCACCCGGCCAGAGGAGCCAGGAGCAGAGACCCAGCTGCGCCTGCGCCCCCACCCTCCAACAGGGGGCGCCCGTCGGCCGAGAACCGGAAAACCAGGGGCCGAGGGAGCAGGAGGGGACCGGCTGCAGGCAGGATTGGCGGGGCCAGGCGCAGAGGGAAGGAGGGCAGCGGGATGGGCAGCCAGGCAAGGAGGGGCGGGAAGAAGAGGGAGCAAAGAGTTAGTCCCGTAACCCAATGACCCACCCAGTTTCCCTTTCCCAGAGCGCTCCCTGGTAGAAGGGGCAGGGAGGATGGGTGACACAGAATGGAGGGAAGACAGGGGGCCGGGTTGGAAGCCTAGGAGGCGTGAGCGGCCGAAGCCCAGCCCTCCTCCCGCTTCTTGCGACCTCTTACCCTCCAGGCCGGCCTGCGCGCCCGGCTCCTTCGCGGCTGGGGCCTCCTCGCCAGCCGCTGGGCTGACAGCCCGACCCTCCTCGGACTGCCCCTCCGCTATGGGCTGCAGTCCAGGTCGATTCTTCTTCCTTCGGGGAGGGACAGGCGGTGGTGGGGGCCGGGGCGGGACCAAAGCCCAGCCAACTGGGGGGTCTCGAGGCGGGACTGGCGGGGCTGGGGCCCGGCTTCGGGACCGGAGTTCCTTGAAGGTGGTGACTTCCCGAGGAGGTGCCGAGGAGCCGCCCAGCGACCCCGAGGGGGGCAGCTCGGTGTCGGGCGAGAAGACTATGAGCCAGTCACTGCGATCTTTCTTGGCCTGCGGGACGAGGGGCAGCCCTGGGCCCCGCTTGCGCTTCTGGGCCAGCTCGTGGAAGGACGTGATTGTCCGGTGGGGCACCGGCTCCTCGCTGACGTCACTTCTCCATCCTCCATCAATTTTCCCTGCATCTGTTTTCGAGCCAGAATCAGTTATTCCTGTGTTGGTTTTCCAACCAGAGTCGAATTTTTCAGGTTCACTTTTCCAGCTAGAGTTAACATTCCCGTTGTTTTTCCAACCAGTGTTATTGTTTTCAGTGGTTTTCCATTCAGCTTTAGTTTTCTCCGTGTCAATTTTCCAAATTGGGTTAATCTTCCAACTGGGCTCCGTTTTCCCAGCCTCGATTTTCCCATCATCCGCCTCTAAGAGCTCAGAGATAGGGAGATCCTGCTCCGCGTTCTCGTCCTCTTCCTCCAAGCCTGGGGAAGGGACGTCCTGGTAGGTGGTCAGGGCGTTGCAGTTCGAGTCCAGGCCAGGATCGGGTGAAGAAGAAGCTCCGGAGCAGGAATCAGGAGAGCAGCAGAAGCTGTCCGGTGAGCAGGTGCCAGGGCCTGCTGAAGCCAGTGGGGAGCCCTGCTCCAGGGGGATGATACTGGGCTGAGGGTGGGCATCCTCATCACCAGGGAGGTCCCGCAAGTAGACTGAGACAGGGGACTCATCGGGGCTAAGATCTGAGCAGGAGCTGAGCGAGGAAGAGCAGCCTGGGTCTGAGGGAGAGGCAGCCCCCTCTTCCTCCTGTGACGGGTCCTGCCGGTTTTCTAGGCCCGGAGCGTGCTCCTGGCAGCACCGGCAGGGCACAGCTGGGCTGTTGGAATTGGCGTCCACCAGAGTGCCACTGCAGGGGCCCCTGCTCTCCTTGCCCCCAGTGTCTCCTGGAGGAGGGGGTGTGCTCAAAGGCCCCTCCTGTAGCTCAGGACGGCGGGACAAGTGCAGGCCCAGGGAGACGTGCTGGAGGTGGATGTGGTTGAGGTTGCAGAGTAAAGCTCTCTGAGGGGACAGCATGGTGCTAGCGGCGATGGGATGGCTTCTAGAGAACCAGAAGGGTAGGATCTCTCACATCCACCTACCTGGCAACCACAGGTGCAGACCTAGAAGACAGGGGTGGTGAAGCCCAGCCAGTGAGGACAAGAGCTGCGGGGAAGGACACCGAGGTGACTTGACGGCAGCAGCAGGCCTGAAGGCTCTGGCTGCTTTGGAAGATATTTCAATGAGATGCAAATCGCAATCGACTGACCATTAGTTTCCACTGCAGTGTTTGCAGGTGGAGTCGAATGTAACCCCCCGGGAATGGAGCCGGGAGGGTCAGAGAACGCGGCTGCGCTCTGGATCTCCGAAGGGGGGCGGGGGCCTGGAAGAGGTCCGGGCCCAGAATGGACCTCCAGGTCCCTGCTGCCGCAATCTGGCCCTGCCCTCCAGCCTACCCCTTACTCCCAGAGGAAGGGACCCAGGGAGACCCACCCAGATGCCCTGAAAGGAGGTGGAGGATGGGGGTGGGGCAATACGCAGAGTTTGCCTGGTGAATGCAGGAAAGGGGTGGGGGCTGGAGAGGAAAAGGATGGAGCAGCCGTCAGCTTGTCAACTCTGCATCTGCCGGCTGCCTCGGCCGGGCTCCAGCCTGCGCCCTCGGCCCTTGGAACAGCGGTATGTCCATTCTCTCCGCATTCGTCTCCATCGTTCAGCTACCACCGCACCCTTTCTCTATTCATTTCTCCTGCTCCCCTGTCCTGCCCCGCCCCTCGTGCCCTGGTCCATCGGTCTACACCCATGGGTCGAGCCCTCCTCACCAGGATCCTCCTGGAACCGCTCCGGCCTGGGGCTTGTCCGCGGCTCCCACGGTCCCCGCCCGGCGGGGCACAGAGCGGGAGGGGAGGGGCACTAGCACAACTCACCCTGCGCTGCGCAGCTGCACCCCTTCGCGCATGGGCGTGGCGTAGCTCAGACCCGCCCCCAGCGGGTTTAGCGTCTTTTGTCACCCACCTAGCGGGTTTGATATATCCTAAGCTTTTGGCCCCTGGGTCCTGCTTCCGTGCAGCGAGTCCTCCCAGCACCCCACCCCGCACATTCTGGAAAGAGCTAGACTCTGGCTGGGCCGAGCAAGAACAGAACCACAAGAAGGTTACACGATTATTTATTGAGAGCCTCCTCTCCCCGCCCTTGCAGTCTCTAAGTCACTTTTTCCGCTTGTAGATTTTGCGCGCAAGCCCCAGAAAGATGGCTGGGGGCAGGGGTGCTGCGTACTGTTCAATGAGAGCCATAATGTGGCTGTAACTATCTTCCTCATATTGCAAGAACACAGCCGGCAGATCCAGCTCCTCATATAGCGCCTTCACCCGGGCCACTTTCTCAGCCTCCTTTTGCCCGTAATTTTCCTGGAAGGGGTTGGAAGACAGGAAAACGGGCTTGGCCTTCCCCAGAGCCTCCAGGACCCCTCCACTCCCCTCATTCACATATTCCAGAACATCTCCAAAGCCACCCACTCCATTCCTCCCTCCAATTTTCAAGTGTCTCTAGGTAGCTAAGATCCCAAGCTTCCCTTCCCTATCCCAAATATTCCCCACATACTGCCTCAGACCAGGCGTCCTCTACTCCAGGGTTTCTCAACCTTGGCACTATTGAAATTTGGGACCAGATAATCCTGTCTGGGGGAGCTGTTCTGTGTGCTACATGTTTGGCAACATCTTTGGCTCCTGCCAACTAGATGTCTGTACCACACGCACACACACAGAGTTGTAATGACAATAGCAAAAAATGCCTGCTGACATTGCCAAATGTCCCCTCGGGAGGAAAACTGCCTCCAGTTGAGAACCACTGCTGTATCTCTTCCACCAACTCAGGGACCCACCACCCTCTCTCAGGCACCTTCAGGATCTGGTACTGTTCTGGAGTGGCCCGTTGCAGACACTGAACCACCAGCCAGCTGCATTTGTTGTCCTGGATGTCAGTGCCAATTTTGCCGGTCACACTGGGGTCCCCAAAGAGGTCAAGGTAATCATCCTGGGCAGGGAGGGGGAGGGCAGCAAAGGAGGAAGGATGAGGTTCCTAGGCAGAGGAGGAGTGAAGCTGGTGCTTGTTCTCTGCTACTGCCTCCTGCCTTCCTACCTGAATCTGGAAGAACTCTCCCATCTCCAGCAGGATCTTCTTGGCATTGGCGTGTTCCTTCTCACCATCAATTCCTGCCTACAGGGCAAGGGGGGTTAATAAGCCAAACCCCAGAGGGGCTGGCATCTTCCTGGCTGCTTCCTCCCATGGGGTCTTGCCCTACTGCAGCCCCAAATATCTCCTCTCTCTTCAGACATCTTGGCTTCCCTGACCTAGACAGTGCTGACTGATGGTCCAACCTCAATCCCACTTATTTTTGGCTAGGCTTTCCTGGGAGTCATAAAAGAGATGAATCCATTCTAGAGGTGCACAGCCTGTCTCTTCCCTCACAAATGTCAGTCCCCAAGTCATTCTGATCCATCTTCCTAATATTTTTGCCACCTCCAACTTCTTTCAAGATGAAAAGGAAATGTAGAGAAGCAAGGTCAGGGTAGACAGTTAATCCCAGTGACTGCCTTTAATCCACTCTTCTCCCTCTCAACCTGGATGATCTCCTCCACACTCCTATTCATACTCAGATGCAGGATATATTGTTCGCCTATTATATGCTAAGCACTTTCATATCCCTTGCCTTGCTTAATCTTTACAGTCCTGTGAAGTAGGAATTTTATCCCCAGCTGAGGAAAGAGACTGAGCGAGACCGACTTGCTCAAGGTCACACAGCCTTTCACCAGGGGTAGCAGTGTTCACATTTTCTGCTCTATGCCTTCCTGTCCAAAAGCCCCCATCAGCAGAGCGGAGAGGGGTGAGGAGGCTCACTCACCATGTACATGGCTGCAGCTATAGGAAGATAGAAGGAGTAGAAAGCTGTCTTGTACTTGACAATAGATTTGTACCTGAGTAGGGGGAGAAGAGAAACTCCTCAGGAGGGCAGTGCACATCCTGAGCCCTCCCTCGCTGTCCAGACATGGTTCGCATGGTCCCTCACCTCCCCTCACCTCTTTTCAGTGAATCTGACAAGATCCACATTGCCCTGGGGGGCTGTGATGAGGTCCAGTGTCTGCCCAATCTCAGTCTGATAGGAACTCTAAGCAAGACAAAGATGGTCCATGAGCCAGGCTTTCTCCAGATATGCAAAACCCTGGTATCCCAAGCCCAACATCCCATACCAGCTGACAACTGGGCAGAATCAGAAAAGCAACAGAAGGGGAGAAAGCCCCAAAACTCAAGGCCCATATTCATACACACAGTCCTTTATCAACCTTTCTTCCAATTACACAGGGACAGAGAAGCCCTTTCTTGCCACGACCACAACCCCACTTCCCAACGCCCTTCCTCGCTTTCTTTCCCTTCCAGGCACCCCGCAATCCTGTACCCTGAAACCAGCTAGATGAGCATGTCCTATGGAGGCCAAGGCTACCATGGGCACCCTCTGGGCATTGGGCCCTGTCTGCAGCACACCTGCAGGAAGAGCTCGATCAGGTTCAGGTAATAGGGCTGTTCCCGGCAATAGAGCTTCAGCAGGCGGTAGATACATGCTTCCAGGAGGTTAGCATCATTGATGGCATCCAAACCCACACCCGGCTGTCATGACAGAGAGAAAAACAAGCAATCAATCTCTAGTCTCGGTTCATACTAAGAACCATCACACCAACACCTCTATCAGGCCATATATAACCACCTCCCTGTGGCCTGTCCCCATACCCACTGCTATTTTCCTGCCCACATTACCTTCTGATACCAGCAGATCTGTCCCCGGCGGGTGAGGGATGAATCCATGATGTCATCTGCCACCAGGAAGAAAGCTTGCAGCTGGAAAGAGTGGAATAAGACCTGCAGGGCTCCTCATTACTGTTCCTTCTATCAGCAACAGAGCTGCTACTTTATATCTGTATATAGTTTTGCTTTTTTTTGGTGGGGGACAGAGTCTCACTGTTATCCAGTGCAGTGGTGCAATCACGGCTCACTGTAGCCTCTACCTCCCAGGCTCAAGTGATCCTCCCACTTCAGCTTCCTGAGTACCTGAGACCATAGGCACATACCCCATGCCTGGCTATTTTTTTTTTTAATTTATTTTTTGTAGAGACAGGGTCCCACTATGTTGCTCAGGCTGGTTTTGAACCCCTGGGTTCAAATGATCCTCCTGCCTCTGCCTCCCAAAGTACTGGGATTACAGGCATGAGGCATCACAGCCGGCCAGAGCTGCTGCCTTTGACAGTCCCTATGAGCTGGGAAAGTCAGGATGGGGAGACAGAAGACTTCTGTGCTATGGAGACTTGGAAAGTGACATAACCTGATTGGCTCAGACTCCCCGCCTATAAAACGGAACTAAAACAGTCTTGTTTTAGGTAAGAAACTAGAACAGATCTTTGACATCTCTAATGAGCCCTAGATTATGCCTGGTATCAGGGAGAGTAGGAAACACCTTCATATACCGTACTCTATTCTTGCCAAAAACCTCAATGAATGCTTAAAGTAAGATCTATTCATGCAGTTGACTTTACATTACTTCCTAAATAAAAGAAGGCTATTCCCACATTGCCCCCAGCACCGTGTTTGAACACCCCAGTGACTAGGAACACAGCCTTACCTAAAGGAGCTCCTTAGCAGTGCAGGTCTAATCAGGTGGAACTGAAATCTCACTTTGACCTATGAGTCTCAGACATCTTTAAACATTTTTAAACATTAACTAAGGGCTTACTCTTCTGAGTGCCCATCTGAAGGTACCTGAACGTGTCGGGTTTCCCACTAGACCATGAACTACTTGGAAGCAGGGACAGTAACTTCTCCCTCTTAGCATTTGCAGAGCCTAGCACAGCACTAGGCCTGGAGGGAGAGTTTCCTAAACACTTGTCTAATAAAAAAAAATTGGTTGGGTGCAGTTGCGTGAACCTGGTCCCAGCTACTCAGGAGGCTGAGGCAGGAGGATCACTTGAGCCGATGAATTTTGGATGGCAGTGAGCTATGATTGCACCAATGCACTCTGACAAAGAAATTAAAGAATAAAACACTCTAACATTCCCTGTGATACTTCTTGCAGTTAGTCAAACTACATGTTTTGGTTCCTTAAATAGCTTTCCTTCTTTTTTTTTTTTTGAGATAGAGTCTCACTCTGTCACCCAAGCTGGAGTGCAGTGGCGCCATGTGGGCTCACTGCAACTTCCACCTCCCAAGTTCAAGCGATTCTCCTGCCTCAGCCTCCCAAGTAGCTGGGACTACAGGCACCTGCCACCACCAACTGCTAGCCCAGCTAATTTTTGTATTTTCATTCAGTAGAGACAGGGTTTTGCCATGTTGGCCAGGCTGGTCTTGAACTCCTGACCTCAAGTGATCCGCCTGCCTCAGCCTCCCAAAGTGCTGGGATTACAGGCGTGGGCCATCATGTCTGGCCATTAAATAGCTTCTCAAGACATGGTTTGAGTTGTTTTTTTTAAAGAGACAAGGGTCTTGTCATGTTGCCCAACTTGGACTTGAACTCCTGGGCTCAAGTGATCCTCCTGTCTCAACCTCTTGAGAATCTAGGGCTATAGGCACACACCAGCGCACCCAGCTCAAGACATGGTTATTTTCATAACTTATTTCCTTTTTTTGTTTTTCCACTTCTAGATATATACCCAGGTTTTTGTTTTTGAGAGGGAGTTTTGCTCTCGTTGTCCAGGCCGGAGTGCAATGGTGCAATCTCAGCTCACTGCAACCTCCGCCTCCCGGGTTCACGTGATTCTCCTGCCTCAGCCTCCCAAGTAGCTGGGATTACAGGCACATGCCATCACCCGGCTAATTTTTGTGTTTTTAGTAGAGACAGGGTTTCACCATGTTGGTCAGGCTGGTCTCGAACTCCTGACCTCAGGTGATCCATCCGCCTTGGCCTCCCAAAGTGCTGGGATTATAAGTGTGAGCCAATGCACCCGGCCCTATACCCAGGTTTTAATTTTTATTATTATTTTCTTTTGAGACAGGATCTTACTCTGTCACCCAGGCTGGAGCAGAAGACATGGTTTGTGGTTTTTTTTTTTTTTTTTTGAGGTGGAGTTTCGCTCTTGTCGCCCAGGCTGGAGTGCAATGGTGCGATCTTGGCTCACTGCAACCTCCGCCTCCCAGGTTCAAGTGATTTTCCTGCCTCAACCTCCCGAGTAGCTGGGATTACAGGCATGTGCCACCACACCTGGCTAATTTTGTTTTTTTATTTGTTTTTGTTTTTTTTTTTGAGACAGAGTCTCGCTCTTGTTGCCCAGGCTGGAGTGCAGTGGCACAATTTCAGCTCACCGCAACCTCCGCCTCCCAGGTTTAAGCAATTCTCCTGCCTCAGTCTCCTAAGTAGCTGAGATTATAGGCACATGCCACCATCCCTGGCTAATTTGTATTTTTAGTAGAGATGGAGTTTCACCATATTGGTCAGGCTGGTCTGGAACTCCTGACCTCATGATCCATCTGCCTCGCCCTCCTAAAGTGCTGGGATTACAGGCGTTACAGGTGTGAGCCACTGCACCTGGCCTAGAATCAGTTCTTAACCCTGGCAGCACCCTACATTCACCTGTAAATTTTTTAAATTTTTTAATTTTTTTTTTTTTTTTTTTTGATACAGGGTCTTACTCTGTTACCCAGGCTGGAGTGCAGTGGCATGATCTTGGCTCACTGCAATCTCTGCCTCTGGAGCAGAAGCCACCTTCCCACCACCTCAGCCTCCCAAGTAGCTGAGACTACAGGAGCGAGCCTCTACTTGGCTTTTTTATTTTTAGAGACTAGGTTTCGCCATGTTGCTGAGGCTGGTCTTGAACTTGTGGCATCAAGTGATCTGCCCATCTTGGTCTCCTAAAGTGTTGGGATTACAGGTGTGAGCCACTGGGCCTAGTCTAAATTTTTTTTTTAGAGACAAAGCCTCAAAATTCTGTTGCCCAGGCTGGAGTGTAGTGGTGCAATCATGGCGTACTGTAGCCTCGACCTCCTGGGCTCAAGCCATCCTTCCACCTCAGCCTCCCAAGTAGCTGAGACTACAGGTGCCTGCCACCACGCCCGTCTTTTTAAATAGTTTTTTTGTAGAGATGGAGTGTCACTATGTTGCCCAGGCTGGTCTTGAACTCCTGGGCTCAAGTGATCTGCCTGCCTCGGCCTCCCAGAGTACTGGGATAACAGGTGTGAGCCACTGTGCCTGGCCTGAATTTTTTTTTTTTTTTTTTTAATTTCCCTAATAAATAGAAAGTGCTGGTGGGGTTAAGAATCAGAGCTGGGAGGCAGAGCAAATTTCGGGAGGCCATGGAATTAATTATCTTGGAGACCATCATGGTTGAGTGGTGGTGGCTGAAACGAGATTGTCCTTGCAGTCACCCTTGGGAGAGGCAGTGAATGAGTGGCTTCAGGGAAACTATGCTACTCCAAATAAACACAGAGTCAATTAAACATGTGCCTTCGATGTGGAAAGCCCAGGACCTCTACACTACTCTTCTGAGGTTAGGTCAGAGGTAAAGATGCAGATGGATGCCTCCTTCCCTGAGGACCCTGCCTATAACAGTAGCAGTGATTGCAATGGTCCTTTCCCCACGGCCCATGCTGGGCTCTGGTAGGCGGTGCTGCATGCTTCCTTTGCAATGTGGATCCACTGCAGCACACAGGATTAGCATGGGATAAAGTCTTAAAAACCATGTCTTCTAGGCCAAGTGTAGTGGCATTCCAGCCTGGGCAACAGAGAGAGACTCCGTCTCAAAAAAAAAAAAAAAAACAAAACGAACTGATTCTACCAGTCAACCACTGGCCCCTCGAGGTCTTGCTTCCCTTGGCCCCCATAGCTTTGCTCCTCTGCTCTGCCCTCATCCTCCTTCCCTTCCCTCCTTGCCTGTCATCTCCATATTTTGAACCCTTCAGCCCCTCGGCATGCCTGTCATCCAGGGCCCTCTCCCTGGATGCCATGGGCCTATTACCTCCTTGGAAGCAAATCTGTGTTCTCTAGACCCATCTTTCTGACAAGTTCCAGACTAGAATTTCCACCGCCCACAGGACAGGCAGATCCACCTGCTCCACCTATACCAAGAATGTACCCGGGCTGACTGTGCTCAGCACGTGTTCCCTTGAGCCAGCTGCTCCTCTCAGGCCAGGAACTCAGCATCATCGTCACTCACCAAGTTCTGAATGCTCTTCCCTTTTGGGCTCACTGCCATCCTCCTCGGGCATGGCACCCCTCCCAGAACCCAGTCCCCCTGCCACTAATGAAAGCTTTAGGCCATGCCAACAAACTAGACACCTTCAAGACCAAGATGAACTGGTATAGAAGAGGAGGGGATGCAGGGATTGGAGCAAACCAGAGAAAGCACACAGGAGAACACATGCCATCTTGGAGAAGTTGCATCCACTCAGCTTCAGCCGATTGTTGCTATGCAGGAACATGGACCCAAATCTTACAATTTCCTAAGCCATGCTAGAAATCTAGGTTTTAGTGTGAAATCTCTTTGTTAAATTTAGGAGACTTAATTGTAAAACATTTTCAAAAAACTATCAGTGAGCTGCCAGTTTTCAATCTCTGCTTCCGAATAGCCTTTGGAAGACCTCTGTCACTTTTTTTTTTTTTTGAGATGGAGTTTTGCTATTGTTGCCCAGGCTGGAGTGCAACGGTGCAATCTCAGCTCACTGCAACCTCTGCCTCCCAGGTTCAAGCGATTCTCCTGCCTCAGCCTCCCGAGTAGCTGGGATTACAGGCATGCGCCACCACATCCAGCTAATTTTGTATTAGAGTAGAGATGGGGTTTCTCCATGTTGGTCAGGCTGGTCTCGAACTCCGGAACTCAGGTGATCTGCCCCGCTCGGCCTCCCAAAGTGCTGGGATTGCAGGAATGAGCCACCACGCCCAGCCTCCTCTGTCACTTTTATAGCCATCCTTTGCTCAGAGGAAAGAGCTGACACCTCTCTGTCCAGTCTCGAGGACCCAGTCCACACTGTCTACAACTATCTACAGCCATCTTCGTACCTAATGCCAAAAGAGGCTCCCCACATTAGTTAACCCTTGGAGTGATTCACTCTAAATTTGGCCGTAGCACACTAGAGACAAAGAAACACAAACACAACCCAGAAGTAAGTTTCAGGCCCATCCCTCCCCTTCCCACCCAAGTCACCACCATTGTAGGAAACTTCTTCTCCCTTCCCCTACTCCTCTCACCAGTTCCACACACCAGCCCACAGTCCAGGCCCGCTGGAGACTATCAGCATCCTGTTTCCTTGGCTCCACCAGCTCCCGGAATGCTACTACCACCGCCAAACCCCGGTGATACTTGCCTCCAATGGCATTGTACTCCAGGACCTGGAGGGCAAGGGAAGAGGGACAGGGTATCAGGGTCCATACAGCAGCTACTGTGAGTTTTCTCCTTGCTCTCTCCCATTTCCAACCACCACCTAACTTCATCCTCCCCAACCCCAACTCCTCTTCAAGGAGCCTCTGGAATTGCTACTGTCTTTACTCCTTCCCCAAATTTCTGGAGCAAAGCTAGAAGAGGTCCCAGTGCCCAGGCACGTTCTTTCTGCATGGTCTACCCTAGTAAATTTATTTTTTGTTTTTATTTATTTATTTATTTATTTGAGATGAAGTCTCACTCTGTTACCCAGGCTGGAGTGCAGTGGCACAATCTTGGCTCACTGCAACCTCTGTCTCCCAGGTTCATGCAATTCTCCTGCCTCAGCCTCTCGAGTAGCTGGGATTACAGGTGCCCACCACCATGCCCATCTAATTTTTTATTTTCAGTAGAGACAGAGTTTCACCATGTTGACTAGGCTGGTTTCAAACTACTGACCCCAAGTCATCCACCCGCCTTGGCCTCCCAATAAATTTAAAACCTCCATAGTGCAGATTAAATGCTGCTCCCGAGCCCAGAACAGGGCTTGAACCCACGGAAAACTCAGTACATGCTATAGGGATGACTGGCTTGTTCAGGTCCCCCCACAGTTTCCTTCCCCATCCCCACCTCTCCTAGGCTTCCCCTTCACAACCCATCCCTACTTTTCCAACCACCTCTGCCTACCCAGAGTTCGACCCTCCTGCAAATGAAAAGCCTCCTTCACTATACTAAGACAAAGCTTCTCCAAAGTCAGCCAGAAGACAGCTTACAGGGGACCCAAGCTGTGGGATCCATCTCCCACTCCTCCAGTGGTGTCTCCTCTTGCATCTCACTTTGCCTTCTGCTGCCCGGCTCTCAATCAGACCTAACTAACAGGGAAGACTTCATCTCGCTATGTCACTGAGGCTGGAGTGCAGTGGCACAATCGCAGCTCACTGCAACCTCCGCCTCCCAGGTTCAAGTGATTCTCCTGCCTCAGCCTCCTGAGTAGCTGGGACTACACGTGCGCGCCACCACGCCCAGCTAATTTTTGTATTTTTAGTAGAGACGAGGGTTTCACCATGTTGACCAGGCTGGTCTCGAACTCCTGACCTCATGATCCCCCCCACCTCAGCCTCCCAAAGTCCTGGGATTACAGGCATGAGCCACCATGCCGGGCCAAGACTCTCTTTTAATCCCCATTCCAGTATAGGCAAAGCCCCCCTTTCCCTTCGTTCCCCTGAGATATATGAGATAGACAGCATTTATAAAAAGAATTTTAATAGATACTCCAGAATCAACAGGAAAAAAATTGGCAAGTATCACAACAATAGTTCATGCTCTAGAATAGGGGTTTCTAATGATACAATAACTTCACTCAGGCCCCAGGGAGATAGGACAATATCAGACTGCCTTCCTCCCGGGTCTCTGCCAAGGTAACAGCTTCTGATTTCAGGACACAAAATCTAAGAGGTTCAAGGCCTCCACCCCTAAGCAAAGCATTTTGGATGACCCACCTTCCATCAGAGCCAAAAGTCAGGTTGATGGACTGAGTAAGTATACTTGCCCAGGCCCCAACCTCTCCAGAGCGGACTCGAGTCCCTCAGGTAAAAGCTTTCTCGGCCAGGCGTGGTGGCTCACACCTGTAATCCCAGCATTTTGGGAGGCCGAGGTGGGTGGATCACCTGAGGTCAGGAGTTCGAGACCAGCCTGGTCAACACAGTGAAACCCCGTCTCTACTAAAAATACAAAAGTTTGCTGGGCGTGGTGGCGCACGCCTGTAATCCCAGCTACTCAGAAGGCTGAGGCAGGAGAATCACTTGAACCCAGGAGGTGGAGGTTGTAGCGAGCCGAGATTGCACCACTGCACTCCAGCCCAGGCGACAGAGCAAGGCTCTGTCTCGAAAAAAAAAAAAAAAGCTATCTCTCACATCTGTCAAAAGTCCCCCATAAGCCACAGGTGAATCCCACACATATACAGAGCAACCGAACCAAAGGCTTACTCCCCCAAGTCATGAATCCCTCACCTCCTTGAGCCGGGCAATAGCATCTCCTGTCTCTGGGTGCCCCATCTCATCCTCAGTCAGCACCCTAACGATCTGGGAGAAGTGCTGAACGAAATCCTGCTTTTCTTGGGCATAAACATCTGATTTCTGGTCTCCGTTCATTCTGAGGGGGGAGCAAAGGGCTCTGAGTAGAAGAAAAACAAGTCAGAAACCTGATCAGCTGCTCCCCTCCCCAAGGCCCCTCACCCCAACCACACTCACCGAGGTTCCTCTGTCCACGCTTGGCACCAGCAGCGGGCACTGTGCCAGGCCAGGACTGGGTACCCGTGCACCAGGGAGGGCCGCCGTAGGGAACCCAGCCACCTCTCCCGGGGTGCCCAGTAGGGGGCTGGCAGCAGGAAGACCCCCACAGATCTCAACCAGCGGGACAGGGGCATCCTGGGAGTGGCATAGGGAGGGGGCACCAAGCACTCCCTGCAGGGGCAAGCACCAAAGGCAGAGGCATGGTGGCAGCTCCCCAGATAACTCCCACCCCAGCCTTAGCCCAGAGTGCCCCTCCCTCTTGTGGAATGTGCTTGGGGACAATTACAGGAAGGATATGCAGGGAACAAAAAGTATGGCTGGGTGACTGAGACCCAACTAATTGCCACTTATAATAAACAGGCTAGAACTCAGCGCCTTCAAGATGGCGTGCACAAGCCTGGGTAAGGAGGTGGTACAGAGTAAAGTACCCCAGGATTAGGCGCTGAAAGGACCCTTAAGTCATCCTATTTTACGCAAGCCAAACTGAGGCTCTAAGAGGTAGGAAGATAGTAGAGGCAGAGCCAAATCTAGAACCCAGGTCTCCCCTGGGCAGTGGAGAGGGGTGCCCAGGGTCTGAGTTATGCCCCAAGGAGGGGAGAAGCATTGGGGCGAAAACCCATGGGTGCTGCGTCCACATGGTCCAGCGTGCTGGAACCGCGCGTCCCAAGCCCCACAGGAATCGCTAGGACTGAGCAGATAGGCTCGGAGCAACTCTGGACGGGAGAGAAGCGCTCGCAGCAAATGAGTAAACCGCGGTCCGGGCATATTGGGGGTTCCAGGAAAGCACAAGGGCAGAGTTTGGAAGTCTCCGCACCCCCAGAAGGCCAGCCAGTCTAGCCTACCGACCTTCAAAACGGACACAACAGGCTGGCCTTCCGATGCCTCACAGTATCGTTAACAGAAGTAAGGCCCGGTCTCGGCCCCCTTCCTCCAAGGCCCAGCACACATCCTCTCTCACCTGTTCCCAGATGGGGATTCCTGCTCGGTCCCGCTTGTTGGCGGGTACTCCTGAAAGCCGAATCCGCTCCGCGGTAAGCTCTCTGGGTCGAGTAGTTCCCGCTCTCCCCACACTAAGCGCGGCAATGTATAATTAAACTACAACTCCCAACGTGCCCACGGAAGGGACAGATAACGCGATCCTGCGTGTCCTGGCTGGGCGGAGATGAGCCGCGCTGATTGGCTGCTGGCCCTCGCGTGAGCATGGTGCACTGTGGCACTGTGACGGACGACCAATGGAAGGGCTGAAGTCTAGAGGTCGCGGCTGGAGGCATCAGTGCCGGAAGCGAGCCAGGCTGGGAACGTCCGCGCTGTGGCTTTGGCTGCCTCTCTTACTCAACTTCAGTTTTCATTATCTTCCTGGGCAGCTGATTTGCACGTTAGTAAAACGCAGTAGGACTAGCTTTCTCACTTATTAGTTCTCTAACTTCAAGCAAATAATTTAACATCTCTGATCCTCAGTGAACTTGGTTGAAACTAGCTTTCCTCCTCTGTTGAATGAGGGTGGTAATACCATGAGGTAATGTGTGTAAAGTGCTTTAAGGGCTTAAGAAAGATGAGCCTTGGGCCGGGCACGGTGGCTCACGCCTGTAATCCCAGCACTTTGGGAGGCTGAGGCGGGTGGATCATGAGGTCACAAGTTCGAGACCAGCCTGACCAATGTGGTGAAACCCCCGTCTCTACTAAAAATACAAAAAAAAAAAAATTAGTCGGAAGTGGTGGCGCGCGCCTGTAATCCCAGCTACTCAGGATGGCTGAGGCAGGAGAATCGCTTCAACCCGAACCCAGGAGGCCAAGGGCGGAGGTTGTAGGGAGCTGAGATCGCACCACTGCACTCCAGCCTGGACAACAGAGTAAGACTCCGTCTCAAAAAAAAAAAAAAAAAGCCGGGCGCCGTGGCGGGCGCCTGTAATCCCAACTACTCGGGAGGCTGAGGCAGGAGAATCGCTTGAACCCGGAAGGCAGAGGTTGCAGTGAGCTGAGATCCAGCGCACCACTGCACTCTAGCTGGCTGCACTCTACCTGGGAAGACAGAGCAAGACTCCGTCTCAAAAAAAAAAGAAAAAAAAGATGAGTCTCACACTATGGTATGAGACCACCACTTCTCCTATTGTCCTTCCCAGTTTCTCCCCAACCTCCCCTTTTCCCTAGTTTATAAGACAGGAGAAAACGGAGAAAGCAAAAAGTTGGAAAGAAACAGAAGTAAGATAAACAGCTAGACGACCTTGGCGCCACCACCTGGCCCTCGTGGTTAAAATAATAATAATATTAACCCCTGACCAAAACTACTGGTGTTATCTGTAAATTCCAGACATTGTATGAGAAAGCACTGTAAAACTTTTTGTTCTGTTAGCTGATGTATGTAGCCCCCAGTCACATTCCTCACGCTTACTTGATCTATTATGACTCTTTCACGAAGACCCCTTAGAGTTTTAAGCCCTTAAATGGGCTAGGAATTTCTTTTTCGGGGAGCTCGGCTCTTAAGACGCGAGTCTGCCGACGCTCCCCGCCGAATAAAAAACCTCTTCCTTCTTTAATCTGGTGTCTGAGGAGTCTCGTCTGCGACTCGTCCTGCTACAACACCTGTAATTCCAGCACTTTGGGAGGCCGAGCTGGGCAGATCACCTGAGGTCAGGAATCTGAGACCAGCCTGGTCAACATGGCCAAACCCCTTGGAGGCTGCAACCTCCGCTTCCCGGGTTCAAGCGATTCTCCTGGATTACAGGTGCCTGCCACCACGCCCAGCTAATTTTTGTGTTTTTAGTAGAGAGGGGGTTTCTCCAGGTTGGCCAGCCTGGTCTCGAACTCCTGACCTCAGGTGATCCAGCCACCTCAACCTCTGAAAGTGCTGGGATTGCAAGTGTGAACCACCGGGCCCGGGCAGTTATTTATCGATTATAAGCTAAACAAGGGGTGGATTATTCATGCCTCTGCTTTGTAGACCATATAGAGTAACTTCCTGATGTCGACACAGCATGTGTTAGGAGTATAGCGTTGAAGACCACCAGAGGTCACTCTAGTTGCCATCTTGGTTTTGGTAGGTTTTGGCCAGTTTCTTTACTGCAATCTGTTTTATCAGCAAGGTCTTTATGGCCTGTATCTTGAGCCAATCTCCTATCTCATCGTGTGACTTAGAATGCCTAAACCAACTGGAAATGCAGCCCAGTAGGTCTCAGCCTTATTTTACCCAGTCCCTATTCAAGATGGAGTTGCTCTGGTTCACGCACCTCTGACAATTATGCTAAGTGAAATAAGCCAGACTCAAAAGGACAGATACTGTATGATTCCGTGTACATAAGGTACTGTCACCGGTGGAGGGTGTCCAGGTTCTTGGCATCTTGAATAAAGAATTGGACAAAACACAGCTGGGTGCAGTGGCTCACGCCTGTAATCCCAGTCTTTTGGGAGGCCAAGGTGGGCAGATAACGAGGTCAGGAGTTCAAGACCAGCCTGGCCAACATAGTGAAACTCCGTCTCTACTAAAAAAATCCAAAATTAGCCCAGCATGGTAGCGCACACCTGTAGTGCCAGCTACTCGAGAAGCTGAGGCAGGAGAATCGCTTGAACCTGGGAGGCGGAGGTTGTGGTGAACCGATATCGCTCTGGGAGGAACGAACCAGGAGAAATGAACAACTCCAGATGCGCGGCCTTAACAGCTGTAACACTCACCGCGAAGGTCTGCAGCTTCACTTATGAGCCAGCGAGACCACGAACCCACCAGAAGGAAAAAAATCCGAACACATCTGAACATCAGAAGGAACAAACTCCAGACACGCCACCTTTAAGAACTGTACCACTCACCGCGAGGGTCCGCGGCTTCATTCTTGAAGTCAGTGAGACCAGGAACCCACCAATTCCGGACACATGAGTCTGCGTGTGTAAGTGTGGATATCGTGTGAGTGTTAGAGTGGAGTACGTATTTTGCGTGTGTGTGTGTGTGTAATGGTGGGGAGCTTTGCGTATGTTTACGTGTGTGTATGTGTCTGACCAGGGGGCACCTCATCTGTGAAGCTGCCCTGACCTCCTGCCCTCACTCACAATGCTCTGTCTCTCCTGGTGTCCCTCTGTGTGCTGAGCACAGTTCTGTCAGCGTCCCCCGACTTCCTTTATTAAACCTGACTGGCATCGCTGCTGTCTCCATCCCCACACTGAGCAGAGACCTGGGCCTAGTGGCCTCACCTCCTCCAGTCTGGCATGTGTCGGGGCAGGGCCCATATAGGGGCTCAGTCCATGCCTGTGGAATGAAAAGCCACTTGTGTTTGTGTCTGTGCATATATAGTGTGGCTGTTGGAGCACGTGTGTTTGTGGCAGGAGGGAGGGCTCTCAACTGACAAAGCTGAGTGTTGTGTTTGGATGCTGGGCTTCTCTGTTTCTCACCCACAGGCCTCTTGCTCAGGGATGATCCTGTGACAAAGTGCAGACCATGCTTCATGTGGTCACTTGTGGACCCAGGGTCAGCCAGACTGCTGAGGAAACTGGCCTGATTTCAGGTCAAAGTGTCTGTCCCTTAGCTGGACAGGACATGGGCTGCTTTGGAGAACTGCCCCCCACCTCCTGCTAATCCCTTGGGACTGGGATATCTGGGATTCCTATCCTCCCAACTGGTTCTGGAGTCAGTTCAATATTGCCAGACCACAGTTGGGCTTGGTGGCTCATGCCTGTAATCCCAGTACTTTGGGAGGTGAAGGTGGGTAGATCACTTGAGCCCAGGAGTTCTGCACCAGCCTGGACAACATGGTGAAACTCCATCTCTACAGAAAATAAAAAAAAAAAAAAAATTAGCTGGGCATTGTGGTGCGTGCCTGTAGTCCCAACTACTTGGGACTTTGAGGTGGGAGGATCACCTGAGCCCAGGAGATCGAGGCTGCAGTGAGCAGAGATCATGATACTGCATTCCAGCCTGGGCTACAGAGGAAGGCCCTGTATCAAAAACAAAGTAATGCCAGACCATCCTTAAAGTCCCATGTCTCTGCCAACACCACAAGCACAAGGCCTGAATCCCCAGTCCCTGAAGTCTGCCACATTCTCTCTGGCTACAAATTTTGTCCCTCTTTATTTTTTCTGTCTTCTATATACAGAGAGATGAGGCCCCATGCTCATTTCCCCCAAAAAGTCCTCTCTACTATCTCTCTCTTTCTTTTCCAACTCCAGAGTCAGAGAATTCTCCCCTTCCCATCCACTGAAACGGTCCCAACGGGCAGGCATGGAACTTAGTGGTTATAGCTCAGGCTCTGGAGCTCCACTCTCTGGGCCTGAATCCCAGCTCCACTCCTGACAAGACTTTTAGCATCAGACAAAAGTCTTGGGTAGGGTTTCTTCAGGAAATAAAGAATTCTCTTAAATTGGATAATTTGAAGGTGTTTCATTTGAAGGTGTTTATACGAAGGAATGGGCAGGGTGTTGGTAAACCACAAGGGATAGTGCATTACCCCAGATCTAATAACAGTGGGCTTTGTTACCCCTGTGAGGGTCCAAAGGATAGGGAGAGAATGGTCCCTAGAATGGCAACTGGGGAGGTAAATGCTCAACCTCACCCTCTCCATCTTATCTCCTATGGGTGCCACTCTCCAAACTCTACAGATGCCACTGTGCAAAGCCTTCAGCCTCCTGGCCCCACAGCAGAGTGGAGAAGGAACACACCTTG
This sequence comes from Hylobates moloch, assembly GCF_009828535.3. Taxonomy (NCBI): domain Eukaryota; kingdom Metazoa; phylum Chordata; class Mammalia; order Primates; family Hylobatidae; genus Hylobates; species Hylobates moloch. The sequence goes on from NW_026652280.1 coordinate 99,974,282, forward strand.
CTACGGCCCAGTTCCCTCATCTGTAAAACAGCCTGTTGATCCTACCTTCTTTCTAGGTTGTCACAATGATAAAAGGAGATGGTGTCCATGAGGCATGAACGCTGTTCCAGCACACAGGAAGTGTGCTCGATGAACAGCTCCAACTGTCTGACTACGGATTTTAATGATTAACTGGCTTCTCAAATGTAGCCTGTCAAAACAGAAAGCTTGAATTTCCCCCTACTTCAAACCTATTTCTTCCGTAGTCTCAGTTAGTGGCACTACCATCTACCCAAGTGCTCAAACCAGACTCCTCGACGCTAGAAGCCGCCCTCTCCACGGCTGTTTTGCTGTTCCACTCTGCTGGCTCTTTAGAATGCACCTCCAAGCCGTCCCCCTCTCTTCATCTTCACTGCCAACATGCTAGTCCATCACCTACCACCTCGATTCTTCCTAAGCCCGCAGTAGTTCTGCCTGTACCTACTTTTTTTTTTTTCTTTTTTTTTTTGAGACGCAGTTTTGCTCTTGTTGCCCAGGCTGGAGTGCAATGGCGTGCTGTCGGCTCACTGCAACCTCCGCCTCCCGGATTCAAGTGATTCTCCTGCCTCAGCCTCCCAAGTAGTTGGGATTACAGGTGTGTGCCACCACACCTGGCTAATTTTTTGTGTTTTTAGTAGAGACGAAGTTTCACCACGTTAGCCAGGCTAGTCTCAAACTCCTGACCTCAGGTGATCCGCCTGCTTTGGCCTCCCAAAGTGCTGGGATTACAGGCGTGAGCCACCGCGCCCGGCTACCATCTATTTTTTTACCCAGCAGCGGGAGGGACCTAAACCATCAGTTGGATCATGTCCCTCCCCTGGGTAAACCCAACACATTACAAGATCCTGCTTAGGTCCCCTACCTTCACTATGGACCATGACCCTGCACTCCAGGCACGCAGCCTCATTGCAGCTCTTTATCTCCTTGGCACCAAGCTTTTTCTTCCTCAGAGCCTTGGCATATATTATTTCTGTTCCCGCCCCCCACCCCCCCACGCCATGGAAAACCCCTTCCTCCATTTGCCTCCACTGGTTCCTTCTCATCCTTCAAATTTCAGCTTCAAAAATAATCACTTCATAGAGGCCTTCCTCAACCATCTCATCTTGTCTAAAATATATCCTCTAGGTCAGGCATGGTGGTGTGCACCTGTAATCCCAGCTACTCGGGAAGCTGAGGCATGAGAATCGCTTGAACCCAGGAGGCAGAGGTGGCAGTGAGCTGAGATCGTGCCACTGCACTCCAGCCTAGGTGACAAGAGTGAAACTCCACTTCCAAAAATAAATAAATAAATAAAATACACCCTCTCTCTTCTCCCACTGGCTTCTGTGTTCCAGCACCCTGATCCACTACTTAGTAGTATTTGCAAGGTTTGTTGTTACATATTTATTTCTCTGATACTTGTTGATAGTCTGTCTCCCCACTATACTGTAAATCTCACAGAGGGCAAAGGCCCTATCTGTTTTGCTCACCACTGTGTCCTTAGGGCCTGATACAGAGTAGGTGCTCGATAAAGATTGGACAGTGGGGAATGGGCAAATGGTAACTAATGAATGCTATGATGATGATGATGCTATCAAACCCCTTCCAGAGAATCCCACCAGTTAGTATCAACTGAATCCACAGCTAGTGTCACGCCAAAAGTGGCATCAGGGCAGCACTCACAAAGGATGCCCCAAACCATCCCAAGATGGGGCTGGTTGGGATTCCAGTGAATGATGCACTAAATGCCAGGGCAATCAGTCCAAAGCATATATTAGGGGAACTTACCTACAGAACAGCTGCTGCACATCCTTGCTGTGGACAATGGGACAAACGGTGTTCTACCCAGGTATGTTCTCAAGGAGGGGTTCGGGGTGTGGTGTTTATAGGAGTGTTTAAGAAATTTGAGGCCAGTACTAATGGCTCAGGCTTGTAATCCTGGCACTTTGGGAGACCAAGGCAGGAGGACCACTTGAGCATAGGCGTTCAAGACCAACCTGGGCAACAGAGTGACACCAGTCTCTACAAAAATAAAAAGTCAGCACCTGTGGAAAGAAAGGAAAAAAATATTTTCAATAAATAAAAATTTAAAAAGTAGCCAGGCATGGTGGTGCACACCTGTAGTACCGGCTACTTGGGAGGCTGAGGTGGGAGGATCGTTGGAGGCCAGGAAGTCAAGGCTACAGTGAGCCATGATCACACCAGTGCACTCCAGCCAGGGTGACAGAGTGAGACCCTTTAAAAAAAAAAAGAAAGAGGCCGGGCACGGTGGCTGACGCCTGTAATCCCAGCACTTTGGGAGGCCGAGGCGGGTGGATCACGAGGTCAGGAGATCGAGACCACAGTGAAACCCCGTCTCTACTAAAAATACACACACACAAAAAAAATTAGCTGGGCGCAGTGGCGGGCGCCTGTAGTCCCAACTACTCGGGAGGCTGAGGCAGGAGAATGGTGTGAACCCGGGAGGCGGAGCTTGCAGTGAGCCGAGATTGCACCACTGCACTCCAGCCTGGGCGACAGAGAGACTCCGTCTCAAAAAAAAAAAAGAAAAAGAAAGAAAAAGGCTGGGCATGGTGGCTCACACCTGTAATCCCAGCAGTTTGAGAGGCCAAGGCTGGTGGATACTTGAGGCCAGGAGTTGGAGACCAGCCTGGACAACATGGTGAAACCCCGTCTTTACTAAAAATACAAAAATTAGGCCAGGCACAGTGGCTCACACCTGTAATCCCAGCACTTTCGGAGGCTGAGGCGGGTGGATCACCTGAGGTCAGGAGTTTGAGACCAGCCTGACCAACATGCTGAAACCCCGTCTCTACTAAAAATACAAAAATTAGCCAGGCGTGGTGGTACATGCCTGTAATCCCAGCTACTCAGGAGGCTGAGACAGGATAATCGCTTGAACCCAGGAGGCAGAGGTTGCAGTGAGCCGAGATCATGCCACTGCACTCCAACATGGGCAACAGAGTCAGACTCAGTCTCAAAAAAAAAAGAAAAGAAAAAAGAAAAAAAATTAGCTGGGCATGGTGGTGCACGTCTGTAATCCCAGCTACTCAGGAGGCTGAGGCAGGAGGATCGCAGAGGTTGCAGTGAACTGAGATTGTGCCACTGCACTCCAGCCTGGGTGACAGAGTAAGACTCTGTCAAAAAAAAAAAAAAGAAATAAGGAAGGAAGGGAGGGAGGGAGGGAGGAAGGAAGGGAGGAAAGAAAATTTCCCTGGGGGTAAGAGTCTATAAGTTTAGCAAAGCAGTCGATCTTTCAGTGTTTCCAGCAACAACCTAATCAAGTTTATCAGTGTCTGAGAATGTTCAAGGTACCATCTTGGGTTCAAACCTGTAGGCAAAAACATGCAGCTGGCCAGGTTACAGAGTGGTGAAGGCACTCTGCATTTCTTGGTTGAGACAGAGAAAAAAAGTGGTCAGAACTGGGTGACCCTCCCTCCACCACACGATCACAGTGATCCCTTTTGCCTTTCTTCAGGCTCCAGCCCCATACTACAGCCCCTGCTCCCTGGATTCACTAGGGTTAACTTCAGTAAAGTACAAAGAAAGTGGGGCCATATGACTGGCCAAAAACGAAAAATATCTATTCACGTGGATGACCAGATAGTGTGAATGGATTGAAAATTTATCAGGAAAAATGGATGAGAGGAAATGCCAGGAGATGAGGGCAGAGAGCAGGCAGTTCTGGGGGAGGGACTCTGTAGGGACAGGGTGGCCTACTGGGTGTGCCCCTTTTCTCTTCTCTGTCTCCCTTAGATAAGACCAGCAGTTTTGTCATCCTCTCCCTCTCATTCCATGGTCCCACAGCCCCAGGCCACACTGAAAGCATGTCGATCCAGGAGAACATATCATCCCTGCAGCTTTCGTCATGGGTCTCTAAGTCCCAAAGAGACTTAGCAAAGTCCATCCTGATTGGGGCTCCAGGAGGTAAGAAGGGGAGACAGAAGCCATGGAACATAGGAGGAAAATGAGGGTGGAAACTAGGAGCCAGGGTGGAGGGTATAAATGATCCACATCAGCCACCGGCTAGGTGGGTTTTGGAGAGGAACATACGTTCTTCAGAGCCTCCTGTGTGTTAAATTATGGACCCTGGCCTGGGTCTTTTCCAGGCCCTATAAGCAGGCTGGAGCTGCAGCCTGTAAGCCACAGGGCACTCCCGTGGTTCCTGGACTCTGGCCCCTGGCATACAGGGCTTCCAGTGGAACAGGAGACACTGGTGACATTTTAACCAGTCTGCAGAACTGATCCCCAGCCCAGCTGGGCCTCATGCCTCTGACAACCCAACAGTGTGGAGCAGACCCACAGAGAGGGAGACCCAGAGAGGTGTGCAGTGGCATGGAAGGTGCGGCTGGAATGGGGGGCGCCTCTGAACTGGGCTGGGTCAAGCTACAGGGACCTCTGTGTCTGTAGCAGCTTTGAGAAGCCTGGGGAGACTCAGAGGATGGGGTGGGGAAGCCAGCCAGTAGCCAGGGGTTGGAAGGGAGAAAACAGAGACCTTCGGAGCAGGAACTGGGTGATTCTGGGTCTGCATAGGGTGAGGCTGCTGGGGACTAGATATCAAGGGGTGGTGGGGTTGAGGGGCATCAGTAGCTGCAGGTTGGGGGGTCCTGGGTTGTGTGGGGTCAGTATAACTGAGTGGTCAAGAACTTGGGCTAGAGTTAATCAGACCTAGATTTGAATCCTAGCTGATCCATACTTAGAAGCTGTATGATATTGGACCATTTATTTCATCTTTCTCAGCCTCTGTTTCTTTATCCATAAAATTGGATAATTATAGAACATTTAACAGTACCTGCTTTATAGGATCCTTGTGACGTAATAAGATAATATATGCATGATGCCCAGCTCATAAGAAGGGAAGGAATAGAGGGTATGCTGAGAGACGAAGGCATGGGGAGGAAGGGCAGGTGACATGCAGTCCCTGAGCCCCCTTCTACCACAGGGCCAGCAGGGTATCTGCGGCGGGCCAGTGTGGCCCAACTGACCCAGGAGCTGGGCACTGCCTTCTTCCAGCAGCAGCAGCTGCCAGCTGCTATGGCAGACACCTTCCTGGAACACCTCTGCCTACTGGACATCGACTCGGAGCCCGTGGCTGCTCGCAGTACCAGCATCATTGCCACCATCGGTAAACACTCTCATCCCCCTGCAGCCTCACAGGGCCTATTGGTGTTTCTTGAGGTGCTTCTTCATCTTTTGTCTCCTTTGAGACTTCTCCATGTTTGACACAGTAATTCATTCAACAAAAATTTGTTGAGCATATAGTAGACAAGATTTTGGGCCCTGGGAGTAGATCAGTGAAAAAAACAGACAAAAATCCCTACCCTTGGGGAGCTGACAGTCTAGCTGAGTGTGACAATAAATAGTAAGAACTATAAATTATTTAAAATAAGTAAATTATTTATTCCGTTAGAAAGTGAGGCCGGGCGTGGTGGCTCATGCCTGTAATCGCAGCATTTTGGGAGGCCAAGGTGGGAAGATCACCTGAGGTCAGGAGTTCGAGACTAGCCTGGCCAACATGGAGAAACCCCATCTCTACTAAAAATACAAAATTAGCCAGGCATGGTGGTGCATGCCTGCAATCCCAGCTACTCAGGAGGCTGAGGCAGGAGAATCGCTTGAACCCAGGAGGCGGAGGATGTAGTGAGCCGAGATCGCACCATTGCATTCCAGCCTGGGCAACAAGAGAAAAACTCCATCTCAAAAAAAAAGTGAGCTAGGCTCAGTGGCTCATGCCTGTAATCCCAGCACTTTAGGAGGCCAAGGTTGGCAGATGCTTGAGTCCAGGAGTTTGAGACCAGTCTGGGCAAATGGCAAAACCCATCTCTACAAAAAATACAAAAATTAGTTGAGTGTGGTGGTGCATGCCTGTAGTCCCAGCTACTCAAGAGGCTGAGGCAGGAGGATCACTTAAGCCCAGGAGGTCAAGGCTGGAGTGAGTCATGATTGAGCCACTGTACTCCAGCCTAGGTGACAGATGAGACCCAAGAAACAAAGAGAGAAAGAGAAAGAAAGAGAGAAAGAGAAAGAAAGAGAGAAAGAGAAAGAAAGAGAGAAAGGGAAAGAGAAAGAAAGAAAGAAGAAAGAAAGAAAGAAAAAGAAAGAAAGAAAGAAAGAGAAAGAAAGAAAGGAAGGAAGGAAGGAAGGAGGAAGGAAGGAAGGAAGGAAGGAAGGAAGGAAGGAAGGAAGGAAGGAAAGCAGGCAAGAAAGAAAGAAGAAAGAAAGAAAAAGAAAGAAAGAAAGAAAAGAAAGAAAGGAAGGAAGAAGAAAGGAAGAAAGAAAGAAAGAAGAAAGAAAGAAAGAGAAAGAAAGAAAGAAAGAAAGAAAGAAAGAAAGAAAGAAAGAAAGAAGAAAGAAAGAAAGAAAGAAAGAAAGAAAGAAAGAAAGAAAGAAAGAAAGAAAGAAAGAAAAGAAAAGAAAGAGTAAGTTGGCCGGGCGCAGTGGCTCACGCCTATAATCCCAGCACTTTGGGAGGCTGAGGCAGGTGGATCACCTGAGGTCAGGGGTCTGAGACCAGCCTGGCTAACATGGTGAAACTCTTTTTCTACTAAAAGTACAAAAAATTAGCCAGGCATGGTGGCATGTGCCTGTAATCCCAGCTACACGGGAGGCTGAGGCAGGGGAATCGCTTGAACCTGGGAGACAGAGATTGCAGTGAGCCAAGATCACACCATTGCACTCCAGTTTGGGCAACAAGAGCGAAACTCTGTCTTTTAAAAAAAAAAAAAAAAAAAAAAAGCTGGGCGCGGTGGCTCCCGCCTGTAATCCCAGCACTTTGGGAGGCCGAGGCGGGGGGATTACCTGAGGTCAGGAGTTCGAGACCAGCCTCAACATGGAAAAACCCCATCTGTACTAAAAATACAAAAAATTAGCCGGGTGTGGTGGTGCATGCTTGTAATCCCAGCTATTTGGGTGGCTGAGGCAGGAGAATTGCTTGAACCTGGGAGGCAGAGGTTGCAGTGAGCTGAGATCGTGCCATTGCACTCCAGCCTGGGCAATAAGAGCGAAACTCCATCTCAAAAAAAAAAGGCCAGTTACGGTGTTTCATGCCTGTAATCCCAGCACTTTGGGAGGCCGAGGCAGAGCGATCACGAGGTCAAGAGATCGAGACCATCCTGGCCAACATGGTGAAACCCCATCTCTACTAAAAATATAAAACTTAGCTGGGCGTGGTGGCACATGCCTGTAGTCCCAGCTGCTTGGAAGGCTGAGGCAGGAGAATCACTTGAACTTGAAGTCAGGGAGCAGAGATCGCACCACTGTCCTCCAGCCTGGTGACAGAGCGAGATTCCATCTAAAAAAGAAAAAAAAAGAAAAAAAAAAAGAAAAGAAAGAAAAAGTGAAAGTTTTAAGTGCTATGGGGAAAGAAATCAAGTATGGTAAGGGCATTGGGGTACAAGGGTGAAGACAGGTTGCAGCCCTAAATAGAGAGGTCAGGTACCCATTATTGAGAAAATGAGACCTAAGGGAAGACTTGAAGGAGATGAGAGAATTAGCCATGCAGAGATCTGGGGGAAGAGAATTCCAGGAAGAAGGATCAGTCAGTGCTAAGGCCTAAGTCAAGGAGGTTAGAAGAGCTAGAAACCATCAAGGGGGAAGGGCGGCAGACATGAAGAGACTGTGTGCGGACAGGAAGATCAGGTGGGGCTTTGTAGGCCATTTTTAGAATTTGAGTTGCGTTTTCCTCCGAGTGAAATGAGAAACTGCTGCAGGGTTTTGAGCAGGGGAATGACAAGCTCTTATTTATGTTTTAATACAACCTCCCCTCCCCTGCTGCTGTACTGAAAATAGATGGGGGGTGGGGGGAAGGGTGCCCCTGCAGTATTTCTGGCTCAGACCAGTTGGCGGCAGTGAGGTGGTGAGAAGTGATCAGATTCTGAATGTATTTTGCAGGTAGAGCTGACAGGATTTGCTAATTGATTGGATATGGGGTAAGGAGTTAGGGTGAGAAAGAAAGGAATCAAAGGTGGCAGGTGACTCTGAGGTTTTTGCCATGAGGAACTGGAACGATGCATTAGCCACTGAGCAGGAAAGACTGTGGTGGAAGGGGCTGAGGTGAGAGCAGACATTTGCTTGGGACATGTTGAGTCTGAGATGCATATTAGCCATCCAAATGTGATAGAGGGGGCAGTCAGGTACACAACTCTGGGTTTGGGAGAGAAGTCTGGATTGGAGAGATATTTGGGAGTTGGCTACATATAGACGGCATCTCAAGCCATGAGACTAGTTGAGATCACCAAAGGAGTGTAGGTGAAATGACAGAGAAAAGAACAGAGTATCTAATGTTAAGGGGAGGAACAAGGAAAGGAGACTGGGAAAGAGCAGCTAGTGAGATAGGAGTCAGCCAAGAGAGGGTGCTGCCCTGGAGGTCAGGTGAAGACAGTGTGTCAAAGAAGGATGTATGTTCAGGCTGCTGATGGGCCAATAGAGGAGGACTGAGCATTGAGCATTACAATGAGCAACAACACAGAGATTCTTGGTGACCTTGACAAGAACAGATGCAGTGGAGAGATTGAGGCCAACGCCTGAGTGGGGTGGGTTCAAGGGAGAATAGGGGAGGCGAACTGGAGGCAGCAAGTACAGATAACTCTTACAATGAGTTTTGCTGCAAGAGAGAGCAAAAACTGGGACTGAGGGGAAACCAGGGGATTAAGAGAATTTTTTTTTAATGATGAAAGAAATAACAGTAGGTTTACATGCTGATGGGGATGATCCAGTAAAAAAGGAAAACATGGCTGGGCACGGTGACTCACACCTGTAATCCCAGCATTTTGGGAGGGCGAGGCAGGTGGATCACCTGAGGTCAAGAGTTCAAGACCAGCCTGGCCAGCATGGTGAAACCCCTTCTCTACTAAAAATACAAAAAAATTAGCCAGGCATGGTGGTGCACGCCTGTAATCCCCAGCTACTCAGGAGGCTGAGGCAGGATAATCGCTTGAACTGGGGAGGCAGAGGTTGCAGTGAGCTGAGATGGTGCCACTGCACTCCAGCCTGGGCAACAAGAGTGAAACTCCCTCCGTCTCAAAAAAAGAAAGAAAGAAAGAAAGAAAGAAAGAAAGAAAGAAAGAAAGAAAGAAAGAAAGAAAGAAAGAAAGAAAGAAAGAAAGAAAGAAAGAAAGAAAGAAAGAAAGAAAAAGAAAAGGAAAACATAGGTGTCACAGAGGACCACAGAATGGCTTAATTTATGTCCTTGAGCAGGTGAGAAGGAGGAGACCTAGTGCACAAGTGGAAAGACAGATAGGGACCGGAGAATGAGCCAACCTGCTCTCAGCTAGCAGCTGCCCCATAGCAGCGCAGGCATGGGATAGAACTCAGCTCTTCTCAGTCCATTGAGGCCTCCTAGGTCTAAAAGCCCGCACCCAAACGCCCTCACCTGGCTCCCAGCCCCTGCCCTACACCCCATACCCTGGGGTAGCCGGGCAAGCAACATTTACATACATCACATGCCCACACAGAGATCTCAGGCCTGGCAGAGGGCACTCCCCTCCGACTTCCACAGTGCTGCCTCCCCAAGGGGATGGATGTTGGCTGGAGAGGGAAGGGGAGTCTGTGATCTGTGAGCAGGGGTTGCATCAGGGAATAAAGGTCAGGTAACAGGACGCCTGTGGCGTGGGGCGTTCTGAGAGTGGTAATGGTTCGGTTTGGTTGCCTCTCATTTCTGGGGGAATGTTGTCTGAACGTGAATCTTTGGTTCTAGGGCCGGCATCTCGCTCGGTGGAGCGCCTCAAGGAGATGATCAAGGCCGGGATGAACATTGCGCGACTCAACTTCTCCCATGGCTCCCACGAGGTGCGGGACGGGCCTCCCGGCAGAGGGTGGGGCAGGAGGATGCCTCGAGGTCCTGGCCACCTTCCCCTGAAACCCTCGCTCCGCTCCCTCCCCCAGTACCACGCTGAGTCCATCGCCAACATCCGGGAGGCGGTGGAGAGCTTTGCAGCTTCCCCGCTCAGTTACCGGCCCGTGGCCATCGCCCTGGACACCAAGGGACCGGAGATCCGCACTGGGATCCTGCAGGGGGTGAGCAATGGGGCTGGGATTCGCCCGGCCGGGGCCGGAAAGGCGGCGCCCGTAGGGCTGGGCCCAGGCGTGGGCAGGGGCGGGTCCCGGACTCCGGGGCGCAGAACTCACATCTCCTCTGGCTCCGTCCCTAGGGTCCAGAGTCGGAAGTGGAGCTGGTGAAGGGCTCCCAGGTGCTGGTGACTGTGGACCCCGCGTTCCGGACGCGGGGGAACGCGAACACCGTGTGGGTGGACTACCCCAATATTGTCCGGGTCGTGCCGGTGGGGGGCCACATCTACATTGACGACGGGCTCATCTCCCTAGTGGTCCAGAAAATCGGTGCGGACGCGCCTCCCGCCCTGACCACATCCGTGCACTGGGCACATTCCCTTCTCCTTGGCTCCCCCATCAGCCCTCAGAGCGACCACACCTTCCCCTGGCCACGCGTTTTTGCCAGCCCGTCCCAGGAGTCCCCAGCGTGTAGACTCCGCACTCACCCTGAGTTTGGGCTGGACTAAGGGTGGGTCGTTTCTTCCACGGACGCCCATCTGTGCCTCTTCCGGGCGAAGCCCAGAACAAGGGCGGAGAGACGAGAAGGACATGGTTCCTGACCTCTTGGGGGTCCAAGCCCCAGCGTCCTCTCTGCTGTAACTGTGCCCCGTCCTCACCCCTGACCGCAGCTGGCTCTCTCCATGTCCGCAGGCCCAGAGGGACTGGTGACCCAAGTGGAGAACGGCGGCGTCCTGGGCAGCCGGAAGGGCGTGAACTTGCCAGGGGCCCAGGTGGACTTGCCCGGGCTGTCCGAGCAGGACGTCCGAGACCTGCGCTTCGGGGTGGAGCATGGCGTGGACATCGTCTTTGCCTCCTTTGTGCGGAAAGCCAGCGACGTGGCTGCCGTCAGGGCTGCTCTGGGTCCGGAAGGACACGGCATCAAGATCATCAGCAAAATTGAGAACCACGAAGGCGTGAAGAGGTGAGGCTTGGGCTCTGTTCCCCTTCCGCCCTGTCGCTGTTCCCCATCACCTTTCTTCTCCCGCCTGCCTCTGCCTTGATTCTCCCAACCTCTCAGGTTTGATGAAATCCTGGAGGTGAGCGACGGCATCATGGTGGCACGGGGGGACCTAGGCATCGAGATCCCAGCAGAGAAGGTTTTCCTGGCTCAGAAGATGATGATTGGGCGCTGCAACTTGGCGGGCAAGCCTGTTGTCTGTGCCACACAGGTCTGGAGTGAGCCCTTGAGGTTCGGCACTCTGTGGGTTTTAGGGACACCTGTGGGCGAATACCCACACTGTAGGGGTTTGCTTTGTTTTGTTTTGTTTTTTGAGATGGAGTCTCACTCCATCATCCAGGCTGGAGTGCAGCGCACAATCTCCGCTCACTGCAACCTCTGCCTCTTGAGTTCAAGCAATTCTCCTGCCTCAGCCTCCCAGGTAGCTGGGATTACAGGTGACTGCCACCATGCCAGGCTACTTTTTGTATTTTTAGTAGCGACGGGTTTTCACCATGTTGGCCAGACTGGTCTCGAACTCCTGACCTCAGGTGATCTACTCGCCTCGGCCTCCCAAAGTGCTGGGATTACAGGTGTGAGCCACTGCACCCAGCCCACACTGTAGGTTTATAGCACATTTTGCTGATAAGTGTTTGATCCTCAAACGACAAAGTTAGATATACTTTGACCCCTATTTTCAGGGGTTGTGACTGTGACCCTGGATTTTGGGACACTCTGAGAGTGTGGGTGTCAGAGAAGTAGCTTGGGCAGGGTCCCCAGTCACAGTGTGACTCCTACAACTTTGACATCCATGCTGTCCCCCAGATGCTGGAGAGCATGATTACCAAGCCCCGGCCAACAAGGGCAGAGACAAGTGATGTGGCCAACGCTGTGCTGGATGGGGCTGACTGCATCATGCTATCAGGGGAGACTGCCAAGGGCAACTTCCCTGTGGAAGCCGTGAAGATGCAGCATGCGGTAGGAGCTCAGAATGAAAAGCAAATGGGCCAGGGAACCAAATCCCTTCCAAATCCCAGTGCCCCTTCCCAGCCTAACATTCTGGCACCTGCAGATTGCCCGGGAGGCAGAGGCCGCAGTGTATCACCGGCAGCTGTTTGAGGAGCTACGTCGGGCAGCGCCACTAAGCCGTGATCCCACTGAGGTCACCGCCATTGGCGCAGTGGAGGCTGCCTTCAAGTGCTGTGCTGCTGCCATCATTGTGCTGACCACAACTGGCCGGTGAGGGGGATACTGGGAATGTCCAGATGGAGCTTTGTGTCAGGGGTAGGCTGGGATGGGCCCCAGGCCTGGGTTTAGTCTGGTCACCAGGGGTGAAGAGTGTCCACCTGAGACAAGAGGAGAGGCAGCAATGACAGCTGGAGGCCAGGAGAGACAGAATGCCAGTGAGCTTCTGGGGGCTGGAAGGGGACAGCGGCATCACTGGGCACATTGGCTTCAAGGCCATTTGGGCTCCTGGGGCTCAGAGGCAAGTCCATTCGGCCCACAGAGCCTACCAATGCTGAGGTATTGCAGAAGGGTCCAGTAGGTCTGAGTTTAAGTCTTTACTCAGAATTGTAGCTCTGTTAGCCTGCTCTCTTTCCTCATGAACAGGACAAGGTAACGATTTGTTCTTCATGGGGTTGCGAGGATTAACAGGCAATATTAAGTACTAGATAGTACTTAATATCTATATAGTAAATTAAGCACATAATGCACTTTCTCAAAAGGGTTTTATACTCTTGTGTGGTTTTTTTTTCTTCTTTTTTTTTTTCTTTTGAGAATGGCATCTCGCTCTGTTGCTCAGGCTGGAGTACAACGGCGCAATCTCGGCTCACCACAACCTTCACCTCCCAGGTTCAAGTGATTCTCCTGCCTCAGCCTTCCGAGTAGCTGGGATTACAGGCGCATGCCACCACGCCCGGCTAATTTTTTGTATTTTTAGTAGAGACAGGGTTTCATCATGTTAGCCAGGCTGGTCTCAAACTCCTGACCTCAGGTGATCCACCCTCCTTGGCCTCCCAAAGTGCTGGGATTATAGGCATGAGCCACTGTGCCTGGCCAGCTTTTATATTTCTTAAAGAGATTTCTCCTTATTATCTTATTTGATATATCTGTATTATCTCATATCTTCCTTGTGTGGTAAGCAGGGCAGGCATTCTTTTTTTTTTTTTTTTTAATACAGAGATGGGGTCTCACTATGTTGCCTAGGCTGGTCTTCAGCTCCTGGGCTCAAATAATTCTCCCATCTCGGCCTCCCAAAGTGCTGGGATTACAGGCATGAGCCACCGCGCCCGGCCTGGGAGGCAGGCATTCTTACACTCATTTTACAGGTGAGAACACCAAGGCCCAGAGAAGTATGATGACTTACCCAGGGTCACACAGCTTGTTAGTGACACCTGGAACTAGAACCCAGACTCTCCTTTCCTGGTTCACCACTCTCTCGCTGTTCTGGGCTGACCTTCTCTGCCTCCTCCAGCTCAGCCCAGCTTCTGTCTCGGTACCGACCTCGGGCAGCAGTCATTGCTGTCACCCGCTCTGCCCAGGCTGCCCGCCAGGTCCACTTATGCCGAGGAGTCTTCCCCTTGCTTTACCGTGAACCTCCAGAAGCCATCTGGGCAGATGATGTAGATCGCCGGGTGCAATTTGGCATTGAAAGTGGTGAGCTACCTAGACCTTCCCCGCCACTCCTACCATTTGTATCAGAAGTCCCCCAACCCAGCTTCCCATACCCACTCAAAGGGCCCTGCCTCTCTCCTGTGGTCCCAGGTTTTCCCTGTGAGAGTCACTAAGACTGAGATATCAGTCTGGCATATCACAAATACCTCTTCCATCAGCATAGCCACACAGGCAGACGGCCGTGCTACTTAGCAACACACTCTGTCCTAGCCCAAGGATACTCCTTCACCTTTTTTTTTTTTTGATAGAGAGTCTCGCTCTGTTGCCAGGCTGGAGTGCAATGGCGCGATCTCGGCTCACTGCAACCTCTGCCTCCCGGGTTCAAGTGATTCTCCTGCCTCAGCCTCCCAAGTAGCTGGGACTACGGGCGTGCGCCACCACGCCTGGATAATTTTTGTATTTTTAGTAGAGATGGTGTTTCACCATGTTGGCCAGGATGGTCTCAATGTCTTGACCTCGTGATCCGCCCGCCTCGGACTCCCAAAGTGCTAGGATTACAGGCGTCAGCCACTGTGCCGGCATCTCTTACACCTTTAATATACTGCAGTGGTCACATTCCCTGTGTGCCACCCGTGGGACATACTTCACTGCCTCATTCCCTACAGGGTGGCCTTGATGTGGTAAAAGGTGGTGGCTGGTTATTGTTACAGGGCTGGCCTGGTCCCTCAATGACTAATTGAGACGGATCTCCTGTCCCCAGGCTGGATCATGGCCACGGCTCACTGCAACTCTGCCTCCGGTTCACCCATTCTCTGCTCCTCTCCGATACTGGGACTACAGGCCCCCCACCACCCCGCTAATTTTTTGTTTTTTAGAGAGGGTTTCACCTGGTCTCGATCTCTGACCTCTGATCCCCCCCTCGGCCTCCAAATCTGGATTACAACCACCCCCGGCCTCAAGACTAATTTTCTTTTATTATTATTATTATTATTATTATTATCATTGAGATGGAGTCTTGCTCTGTCACCCAGGCTGGAATGCAGTGGCGTGATCTCTGCTCACTGCAACCTCTACCTCCTGAGTTCAAGTGATTCTCCTGCCTCAGCCTCCTGGGTAGCTGGGATTACAGGCATGTGCCACCACACCCAGCTAATTTTTGTATTTTTAGTAGAGACAAAGTTTCACCATGTTGGCCAGGCTGGTCTCAAACTCCAGACCTCAGGTGATCCGCCTGCCTCGGCTTCCCAAAGTGTGGGATTACAGGTGTGAGCCACCACACCTGTCCGATGATTTGTTTTCTTTTCCTCCCCCAGGAAAGCTCCGTGGCTTCCTCCGTGTTGGAGACCTGGTGATTGTGGTGACAGGCTGGCGACCTGGCTCCGGCTACACCAACATCATGCGGGTGCTGAGCATATCCTGAGACGCCCCTCCCTCCTCTGACCCAGCCTATCCCTGTACCCCATTCCTTCCTCTCCAGTCTACGTTCTCCAGCCCACACCCCTCCAAAACCCTACCTTTAAGTCCTCTCTTCTCTATTCCTGACCCTCTATTCCTACCTGAGGCCTGAGACTATATCTGTCATCTAGCCCCATTCGAGGTTGCCCCTTCCCCGTCTCCAGTTCACATTGGTCCTGAAAGTCTGTGTCCAATTATGCACTGGCCACCCAACAGCACCAATTGTACATTCCCTGCATCCAATCTGCTCAGCAGGCCCTAAGATGCCTTGAGTCTTTAATCCCGGTTTGGCTGGTTAATTCCATAACCCCAGGCATCCCATCCCTTGGGATGGGGGAGAGGGGAGACAGGGCAATCTTGTCCACAGTCTCCCATTCTCATATGTGGCCCTCATGATAATCTGGGCATCTCGTGCCAGGGAAGGCTACCCCTTCATGGTGACTAACAGTTACATGAAAGTCCACACTTTTGGGAAAACTGGGTGGGATGGATGCTGGGGAGAAGTGAGGGCTGGGCAGCTGATTTTGTCACTGTCTTCACAACCTCTGTGCTGGGCTTGTAGACCACTGTCCTGGCTGCTCTCATGCCTGCCTGATACCCTGCTTGGTCAAATCCCTGGCTGCTTCCTTCTGCACCCAGAAATTCCTTCCCACTCACTTTGTTCCTACACACAAACCAAGAGCCAAAAATGAGTGTGTCTATTTTATATTTAAACCCAGCTGTTTGGAAGTAATTATAAAACTTCTCCCACACACCAAGAACCCCAGAACTCCCCACCCAGAAGGAAAGGAGACTTAGGGTCCTGGCCCCACAGTCTTTAATGCTGTAGAGTAGGCGAGGGGACAGGCAGAGTGAGTGTGGTAAAGGACTACTCTTGTCCCTGAGAAGGCAGAGGTGCTGGCTGGCCTGCCCTTCCCCAGGCTTGGATACCTTGGGCCTTTCCCTTACTCCTGCACCAACAGCAAACTCAGAAGGAAAAAACAAAACAAAACTCTAAAAGTAAACACGGTACTTCTCCCTCTCTCATGTGGCTCCTCCTGTCCCTACCTGGGAGAAGGTTCAAGTATTGCACTGATGAGTTTGGGCAAGGACCACAGAGGCTGGCATGGAGAGGCCCTGCCTCCTCCTACTCCTCCTGTCTCCTTACCTGAAAAGGAGGGGAGGGATGGATAAAGGAATGGGTAACCAAAATGAATTGGTAGCACATAAAGTTAGTAAATGAATAAATACAATTAAATAAATGAATAAATAAACAAGCAAAGAAAAAAATATCACACAAGGATTCAGCCATTTGCCCCTCCACCAGGGGGTATTTAGGCTGGCATATTAATAAGGAGGTGCCAACTACCCCTTAACTTTTAGGGGGTCACGACTGGGGCAGAGGGTACAGGGAAGAGACAGCTCCCAGTTTACAAAAAGATGGTCTACCACAGGACAGAGACTGCAGGGAACTTAGAAGTGTGTTCCCACTCAGAGGGTAGACACGGAGTGTCCACAGGTGGCAGTGAGCAGGTAAAAGTGGATACCCACACTCAGGACCCAAGACTTCTGCTGGCAGCAATGGGGGCGCAGGTGATTGGCAGTGCCTGGCTATGCTACAGGAACAGGAAGATAACCAGACCAGGCAGAACCTGCAGGATCATCGGCAGGGAAACAGAGACATCTAGTTACTTGGCAGTGATGGCGGTGGCAAGTACTTGTGCTTAGTAAAGGTGGGGTCATGGGCCTGGGCCTGCACCTGGTAGGACCATAGCCAGGGGAATATCCTTGTCAGAGGGTTTTGAGTCACTTCTACTTGGCAGTGGAGACATACAGCCCCTGGCATATTACCTTGAACATGGTAGCTGCTCAGTACACATGATGAACGGGTGAATGGATTATGATGGGACAAACTACAGGATTCTTGAGCTGAGGACACAGAGACCGTCTTCATGGCAGTATGCGGAATGTCCGCACAGGGTCGACATTTCCATGGGACAATGTTTCAGGTCCCCACGGCCTTCCCCAAGAGGCATCTGCCCTTGGGTACATGCTACTGCTCCCCAAGAACTAAGGCTGGATGTACTCAAAGGTTTTACATGTTGGCAGAAAGCTGGAGACCCCGGGGTGTGGCTGGCTCAGGCACTGGTGGCCTGGGGGGCTGGGCTGTCCTTGGAGGTTTGGCCAGGAGCCCTGAGGGAGGCAGCCGCTCACTTCCTGATCCCTTACGCCCAGGAGAGCCATTGCCTGTTGCCCGCTGAGGCAGAGAGGGTTGGGAGGCTGAGAGTGGGCGGCCCCGAGGTCCTAGCCGCCGTCCACCTCCTCCTGGAGGGGGACCCAGCAGGGAGACCTGGGAGTGCCCTGCCCGGGATAGGCTGGCGTGCAGGGTTCGGGCAGGTGGGGCGGGCAGGCGGGAGGTGGATGCCCACGGGCCAGCTCGGACAGGCACCAGAGGGGAAGCTGGAGAGCCTGCTGAGCGCCAAGCAGAGCGAGCAAGGAGGGTGGCTGGAGAGTCAGGGGAGAGGGGCAGAGGGCCCCGCTGGTGAGTCAGGGCAATGGCCACATTGGAGGTCACAGCAGCTGCCTGAAGGGGCGCATGTACCAGTGGCTCCCACAGTACTGGCTTTCCACTAAGCCGAGCTCCTGTGCTCGGGGCCAGACCCCGAAGACCCCGAGCCATGTCTCTGTCATGTTGCACCAAGTGTTGCTCCATGATGCCACAACTGCTGCCTGGACTTGGCTCGGAGCGCTTCTGCTGCAGTATGGAATTCTTGCCTAGAAGTTGTCCCAGGAGGGAGAAGTTAAGGATAGGGAAGGAATCCAAGATGGAGGTTGGGATATCAACGAGTATGAGAGTATCAGGATGGGGTGGGGTTGAGGGTAGGGAATGGGAGTCAGTACTATGGCAATGGGTCTATGGGGGTTGAGATGGGGGTTGGAGGAAGAGGGTATGTATCAGAGACAGCGAGGGTCAGGGGACTGGTACTCAGGGGAAGAGGACTCAGGACATGGGGACTTGGGATGCTATCTCTCCCGGGTAGGACATGCTGAGGGATAGGGACAGTGGGCCACAGTGTTGAAAGGCCTGTTAGGGAGCATTTGTTGGGACTGAATGGATTGGGATATGACCCTGGAGCCCTAAAGCCTGGGCTCCTTGCTTTGGAGGTGGGGTGAAAGCACAGTCTGGACCCAGAGCAGATGGAGTGGACAGGTCTCACCGATGCGGCGCAGCCGATCCATGGCCACAGTCTCAAAGGCCCGGCGCATCATGGGGAACTCCTCGAGCACAGCATTGAAATGGTCCACACTGAGTGAGTAGAGGCGGCAGTAGGTGTCAGCCCGAACACTGGCTGTGCGCCGGCCCCTAGTTAGCAGGCAGATCTCTGTAGAAATTGGGAGGAAGCTTCAGAACCCCTGTCCTTGTCCCCAGAACTCCTCTCGCTGAGCCTGCAGCACTGGACCCAACTTTCTTTTTTTTTTTTTTTTTTTTTTTTTGAGACGGAGTCTCGCTCTGTCACCCAGGCTGGAGTGCAGTGGCGCGATCTCGGCTCACTGCAAGCTCCGCCTCCCAGGTTCACGCCATTCTCCTGCCTCAGCCTCTC
The DNA here is from genome assembly GCF_009828535.3 of Hylobates moloch. NCBI lineage: Eukaryota > Metazoa > Chordata > Mammalia > Primates > Hylobatidae > Hylobates > Hylobates moloch. The sequence continues at coordinate 99,992,915 of NW_026652280.1, forward strand.
CAAGTAGCTGGGACTACAGGTGCCCGCCACCACGCCCGGCTAGTTTTTTGTATTTTTAGTAGAGACGGGGTTTCACCATGGTCTCGATCTCCTGATCTCGTGATCCGCCCGCCTCGGCCTCCCAAAGTGCTGGGATTACAAGTGTGAGCCACCGCGCAGTAGACTCAACTTTCTAAGGCTCCTCCCTAGACTTGGGAGAAACCATTGATTACCTATTACCTCCCTGCCCCAGGGTCCCTAAACACCCCAAGCATTGTCTTTCTCCAGACCCCCACAATTACTGGATTATTGCTCCCTGTCCTTACTCTCTCCATATGAAGGCTGACGACCAGGCAGGTCTTGCTGGCCCTAAATTCCCAGTGATTCCACTCCACTTTAACTCCCACCTCTCCCCGACTGCTCAATCCCAAGAGGTAGACCTGGGCAACTCAGTGTACCCACCCCTCCCACCCACTTGAATAAACACTGAGGAGAAAAGCAGTATCAAAGAGCAAAGTGCAACGTGATGGGGGTAGTGGGTGGTTTGGGGACTGAGAGATTATATGAGCCTCAGGTCACTTTGGGCAGTGGAAGGCTGAACTGCCCCTACTGCCACAGGCTGGGTCCCTGAATCACACCACCAGGCAGCTCCATAAAGCTCATGCTCCAGGACAGCTCTGCTTCACTCCTGCCTTTCCCTCATCTCATAGGATCCTTGGATTTCACTGCCTAAGGGTTCTAAAAGGCCCTCTGGCCCAGTAGTTTGCAACCTGGCTGTGCATTAGAATCTCCTGAGAAGCTTTTAAAAACTATAGAGCTCAGGCCGGGCGCGGTGATTCATGCCTGTAATCCCAGCACTTTGGGAGGCCGAGGCGGGCGGATCACGAGGTCAGGAGATCGAGACCATCCTGGCTAACACGGTGAAACCCCATCTCTACTAAAAATACAAAAAATTAGCCGGGTGTGGTGGTGGGCGCCTGTGGTCCCAGCTACTCGAGAATCTGAGGCAGAAGAATGGTGTGAACCCAGGAGGCAGAGCTTGCAGTGAGCCGAGATCACGCCACTGCACTCCAGCCTGGGCAACAGAGTGAGACTCCACCTCAAAAAACAAACAAGCAAACAAACAAACAAACAAACAAAAACTATACAGCTCCAGACCCCAGCCCAGAGATTCTCACTGAGAAGGCCTGGGAAGGGGCTGGAGCTCTGTGATTCTGCAGTGTACCGAGGCAGGGACCCTGAGCCCGGGAGCAGTTGCCCTCTCCACTGTCTGCTCGTGACCCTGCCACCCTCCCTGAGGCCTGCTGACCCCCAAAGTAGGATCCATCGGTGAGGCGTGTGTCCCGGGCGCCGCGGGCCAGCACACTGAGCAGCCCATGCTGGATGAAGTACATCTTCCTTCCCACGGAGCCCTCACGCACCACGAGGTCCCCCGGCTGGAAGACCTCAAAGCGCAGCTTGGTGAGAACTGCAGTGACGAAGCTGGGGTCAGCGTGGGCAAACAGCGGCATGTGGGCCACTAGGCCCCGACAGGTGAAGTTAATGATCTCCTGGATAGGGGAGGGGTCTGTCAGGCAGGCTGTGCCCCCTGACCTGAGGTGATCCCACCGAGCTCATTCGCTTCCAGAAACCCCACCCCTGGGGTCATGTTCTGCCAAAGGATGGGGATGCATCAGTGGGCCTGGGACCATCCCTAAGCTCCTGCCTTCAGATCTTTCCCATGAGCCCTTGCAGGACCATCCCCCGAAAACAGAGATCCCTATAGTCCCTCCTCATGTATACTTCACCCATAAAGGGCCTTCAAGAAAGACCCTAGCCCCTGAAAGCCCCCAAATACCTGGCCTCCCATGGGGCCCTCTGCAGGCCTCATTCCCTATAGGAGCACCTGCTGACCAACAGCCCCTACCAACAGACAGCACTCCAGGTCCCTGAAGAGCCCCCCTTCCAGGCCCAACCCAGCCCCACCTCCCGAAGCGGCTCGCTCAGCTCGCCCAGGATGCTTTCCTCGTCGAACATCTTGCCCTGGTAGCGGTGCTCGTAGTACTCATGGATGCGCTGCCGCGTGTCTGCTGGCAGCTTGTGGAAGGACATGTACTGCTCCACCTGCTTGTACTGGAGGGCCAGCCCATTGCCAGGGGCAAGAGGACACAGGGAGAGATTTGGGGCCGGAACAGTGGGGTGTGTGTGTGGAAGGTCAGAGACACAGGTCAAACTCAAAGGAGTGAAACGTGGAACCAGACATGGATACACAGGGCCACAGAGGAATATGGATAATGATGGATACCGGGAAGACACAGAGCACAGTCATAGGAAAACCCAGGTGTGGACAGCAGACGGCCAAGCACGGGCATAGGTTCAAACAAGGAAAAGGTACATGCAGAGGCAGGGAACAAATGGACACAGGGCAGGAAAGGAAACAGAGACGCAACAGGGGCACACATCAGAATGGGCCTCAAGTCAGGCTACCCAGTCTTCAACACCCCTCCATGCCACACCTCCCTCTCCTGTCCCTGCTGACCTTCTCCTGGTACTGACGCCGGGAAGAGTCCAGGGACTGGATGAGTGCCGTGGCGTGGCCGATGAACATGGCGTAGCATGTGGCACCCACAATCATGCTGAGCATGGTGAGCCAGACGTCGGGCATGCCTACAGGTGCCTGCTGCCCATAGCCAATGCACAGCATGTGGCTCATGGCCTTGAACAGGGCATGGGAATACTGGCGGCCCCACGAGTGGTTCTGGGGGGCAGAGTGTATTGCAGAGCTGGGCATGGGCCCCTCGGAGCCTCATTCTCTGCCTGCTCCTTTTCCTCTTTTGGTCTTTCTGTCTGTCCCCTTCTACTGCAGGCCTTCCTCCTGGCAGGCACTTAAGTTTGGTTCTGGGGGCCCTGAGGCAAAAGGGTCCTCTACTGCAATTTGGGGGCCTCAGCTTCCAGCTAGGTACCCTTCCTTGCCTGCTCCCTCCAACACACGAGCACTTCTTCTGGGTCTCCTTCCCCTTTCCTCCCTCCTCCCCACCTCCTCACTCCTATTTTCTGTCGAGATTTATCTCCCATCTCCTGCTCCCTGTGGCCATCCCTGCTACTCAGGCAGAAGAGCCCTAAGAAGGCCCAGGAAAGGCAGAGCTGTGGGGACTTCTCACCACCATGTGGTTGATGGAGACCCAGCAGTCGGGAGGGAAGTCCTGCAGCATGGGCACCAGGAACTGCAGACAGCCATCCCAGTGACATAGCAGCAGCATCATCCCAATGAGGTTGAAGATGCGAACCACAGCACTGGCCAGGTCATAGGTCATGTGAAAGATCTGAGGAGTCCGAGGAGGAGCTGCTGTGGACAGGAACCCCTCCCTGCTTGTCCTCCTCCATTCCCAGCCTGGCAAATTCTCTCTCTGAACTACTCCCTAGCCCCAGCCCCCATGAACTAAAAAATACAACTATTATTCATTTGTGTGGAGTTTTGTGGCACACATGTATAGCTAATGCAAAGCAGTTTCTTTTTTTTTTTTTTTTTTTTGAGACGGAGTCTGGCTCTGTTGCCCAGGCTGGAGTGCAGTGGCACAATCTCGGCTCACTGCAAGCTCCGCCTCCCAGGTTCACGCCATTCTCCTGCCTCAGCCTCTCCGAGTAGCTGGGACTACAGGCGCCCGCCACCACGCTGGGCTAATTTTTTGTATTTTTAGTAGAGACGGGGTTTCACCGTGGTCTCGATCTCCTGACCTCATGATCCGCCCGCCTCGGCCTCCCAAAGTGCTGGGATTACAAGCGTGAGCCACCGCGCCCGGCCAAAGCAGTTTCTTATTTCTCTCATCTTATAGATAGGAAAGCTGAGGTCAGTCATGTGCCCAGAACCACATAGTAAGTGTCACAGCAGAGAATCAAACAAATCTATTGCACAAGCTGCCCAGGTGTAGCCTAGAAAAGAGAGAGGGCATTTCACAATGTAATGTCTCCAGGGCATATGTGTAAGAATTAATCCAGCAGCCCTCTCCTTTCCTGTCATAATAATATATAATAGTGGCTTCACTGAGAACTTAGTATGTCCTAGACACTTTTCTAAGTGATTTACATGTATTAATTCCTTTAATCCTAACAGTTTTATCACAGGTAAGTGTATTTAACACTCTCATTTTATAGAACAGAAAACCAAGTCTCCTATAGTAAACAATAAAACTGGGATCTGACCAAAGACAATGAGACTGCAGAGCCCACAGTCTGAACCACTAAACTCTGCTGCTCTGAAGCTGAAGCTCCAGCTTCTTCCACACCTCATCCTCCACCTAGCATCCAGCTAACTCTAAAGTGTGTCCGGCAGCTGTGCTCCACCCTCCTGTGCCACCATCTTCACCCCAGGCCCCATCCCCTGAACCCTCATTCTGTTCCTGCTTCTCTCCCACCAATTTTGGAGAGAGCTCACGCACAGAAGCCCCACCCATCTTCCCCACACTATAAGGTCACCAGGAGCCCCACCCATAGCATCTTCCTAGAGAAGTCCACCAGCCACCCCGCCCCCTTCTCCCCCAACACCCCTCACCCACTCCCCCACCTGCCACCTCCCCACCCCACCTCCTCCCACTGGTGTATGTAGCGGATGAGGCGGGAGAGGCGGAGCAGCCGCAGCAGGCTTAGGATCTTGGTGAAGCGAACGATGCGTAGGGCCCGTGCCGTTTTGTAGACCTCAGCGTCCAACCGTGGTTCCAGCTCCACCACCAGGAAGATGTAATCCACAGGGATAGAAGAGATGAGGTCAACCACGAACCAGGTGCGCAGGTAGCGCGTGCGGATGGCCCTCGGTGCTAGCAGGATCTCAGCACCCTCCTCCACCACGATGCCCGTTCGGAAGTTGAGCACCAGATCCAGTAGGAAGAAAGTATCAGACAATACGTTGAAGACGATCCAAGGCGGGGAGTTCTCCTCCTTGAAGAAGGTGATGCCCACAGGCAGGACAATGAGGTTCCCCACCATCAGCAGCAGCATGATCAGGTCCCAGTAAAACCTAAGGTGGGAGTGAGATGAGGAGTAAGATCATGAGGATATTTCACCAGCCACTAGACTGACATGGCCAAGAATGGGCAAAGATACACAATAACAGAATGACTGTTTACAGCTGCTGGGAGTATAAGTTGGGACCACCATTTGGGAAAATAGTTCAGCATTATCTAGCGAAGTTAAACATTTGCATTCCCTGCAACTCAGCAATTCCATTCCTAGGTATAGACACATCCAAGGGAAACATGCGCTCCAGGAGATACACGTAGGAATGTTTATAGCAGCATTAAATTTGAGAACAACACACATGTCCTTGTGTAGAAAAATGTAGATAGATAAGTAGATAAATACACTATTTATGGGCTGGCATACCATACAGCTGTGAAATTACCCAACTACAGCTACATTCAGCCCTATGGATGAATTTCACAAATGCAATGTTGAGCAAAAGAAGCAAGAAACAGCCTGGACAACATAGTGAGACCTCATCTCAACAACAAATAAAAAAAATTAGCCAGGCGTGGTGGTGTGCACCTAAAGTCCCAGCTACTCAGGAGGCTGAGCTGCACTCCAGCCTGACTGACAGAGTGAGACCCTGTCTCAAAAGAAAAGCTATGGCTCACGCCTATAATCCCAGCGCTTTGGGAGGCCAAAGTGGGATCACTTGAGTCCAGGAGTTCAAGACCAGCCTGGGCAACATAGTAAAAGCCTATCTCTACAAAAAATTAAAAATTTGGCCAGGCCCGGTGGCTCATGCCTGTAATCCCAACACTTTGGGAGGCCGAGGCTGGCAGATCACCTGAGGTCAGGAGTTTGAGACCAATCTGGCCAACATGGCAAAACCTCGTCTCTACTAAAAGTACAAAAATTAGCTGGGCCTGGTGGCGAGAGCCTGTAATCCCAGCTATTCAGGAGGCTGAGGCAGGAGAATGGCATGAACCCGGGAGGCAGAGGTTGCAGTGAGCCAAGATCGCACCACTGCTCTCCAACCTGGGTGACAACAGTGAGACTCTGTCTCAAAAAAAGAAAAAAAAAAAGAAGCCCAGGTGCGGTGGCTCACGCCTGTAATCCCAGCACTTTGGGAGGCCAAGATGGGCGGATCACAAGGTCAAGAGATCGAGACCATCCTGGCCAACATGGTGAAACCCTGTCTCTACGAAAAATATAAAAATTAGCTGGGTGTGGTGGCGCACACCCGTAGTCCCAGCTACTCGGTAGGCTGAGACAGGAGAATCACTTGAACCTGGGAGGCGGAGGCTGCAGTGAGCAGAGATCGCGCCACTGCACTCCAGCCTGGGTGACAGAGTGAGACCCCATCTCAAAAAAAAAAAAATTAAAAATTAGCCAGGGGCTGGGTGCGGTGGCTCATATCTGTAATCCGAGCACTTTGGGAGGCCAAGGTGGGTGGATCATTGAGGTCAGGAGTTCGAGACCGGTGGCTCACGCCTGTAATCCCAGTAGTTTGGGAGGCCAAGGTGGGCAGATCACAAGGTCAGGAGATTAAGACCATCCTGGCTAACATGGTGAAACCCCGTCTCTACTAAAAAAATACAAAAAATTAGCCGGGCATGGTGGTGGGCACCTGTAGTCCCAGCTACTCGGGAGGCTGAGGAAAGAGAATGGCATGAACCCGGGAGGCAGAGCTTGCAGTGAGCCGAGATTGTGCCACTGCACTCCAGCCTGGGCAACGGAGCGAGACTCCGTCTCAAAAAAAAAAAAAAAATTAGCCAGGTGTGGTGGTGCACACCTGTAATCCCAATCCCAGATATTCAGGAGGCCAAGGCAGGAGAATTGCTTGAACCTGTGAGTGAAGGTTGCCATGAGCCAAAACTGCTCCACCACCCTCTAGACTGGGCGAGAGTGAGACTCTGTCTCAATAAATAAATAAAAATTTGCTGGTGTGGTGGCTCATGCCTGTAATCTCAGCACTTTGGGAGGCTGAGGCGGGTGGATCACGAGGTCAAGAGTCCGAGACCAGCCTGGACAAAATGGTGAAACCCCATGTCTACTAAAAATACAAAAATTAGCCAGGTGTGGTGGCATGTGCCTGTAATCTCAGCTACTCAGGAGGCTGATGCAGGAGAATCGCTTGAACCCAGGAGGAGGAGGTTGCAGTGAGCCAAAATTGTGCCATTGCACTCCAGCCTGGGAGACAGAGCGAGATTCCTTCTCAAAATAAATAAACAAATATAAAAATATAAAAATAAATAAATAAATAAAATTACTCTTCCATATACATACATATCCCTACTATATATCATTTACCTCACCATTGCTAAATATTTTTACGGTTAAAAAAAAAAAGCTAAAGTACCCTGTGCTAATCTCACAGCATTGTTGAAAACATTTACATGGAGACAATAGATGTGATAGTGTGGTACAGGCACTAGTTGGTGTTATGACTCACTCACTCTTTATTCCTAGATTTCTGAAAAGGCTGCTGCTTCTCCCATCTCCAGCTCTCTGCCCATTCTAGTCTAGGACATCATGCCCTCCCCAGCCTTCTCCACCCCATTCCTCTTCTCCAACACAGTTGGACCCAAGGGTCCTGTTCCTCTGCTGAGGTTTGCTCATCCATGTCCCAGGGTGGGGTGGTCTATCCTGCCTTCCTCTGAATTGAGCTTTCCAGGGATGACCTTCCCCCTCCACAGAACCTCCAACAGGGCTGCACACACAGAGAAGCTCCACAGGAGATCATGAAGCAGCAAGGCTTGAGTTCTGCATACCTTTCCTCCTCTGGCCTCCCTGTGTCCACCGGGACTCTGGCTGAGCACAGGCAGAGGCATGGGCAGGGGTGAGTGACACTGCTGTGGCAGACACCGTGGAAAGAAGAGGTCAAGAGGGAACTGTGTGAAGCCTTCATTCAGAGAATGTCACAGGAAAATCTCAGGGACTCAGTTACCTATGGTGGTTTTAATTCTAGGACACACCTAATCCCAGTGTCAACTCAGGAGCTAGCCCCTTCTGACTCGGACTGCAAAATCAATTTTCAGCCCTGAAAGAAACTTCCTCAAGTCCGGGCCTCTGGGAAGCCCCTTAGACTGTATGTTTTCAGTAAAACCTCCGCCATTCTTCTTTTCTCTCCTGGGCTGCTGAGGAGGAATCCTGTATTGTGAGACACTAAGAGAGGGGAGGGAAAGAGGGTTCGCCTAGCCATGAAAGCATCTTCACAGCCTGACTCACAGGTGGGTCACAAGCCTGGCGGGTGATGTAGTACAGAGAATGGAGAAGCACAATCAGACGGATATCAGGCTTCTGGGGATCCGTCTGCGAGTGAACTGAGGGAAGAGAGCGAGATCCACAGGAGACTAGAAAAGGTGCACTGGCTGGGTGGGAACGAGGCAGCAAAGACAGGAGTGAAAGGAACAATGGGAGGAAGAGGGACATAGAGAGAGTGTGTATATATGTGGATTCAAGATAATGTCTGGGTCTATAACTATATTTCCAGGCTCCAGATTCACACCTCTTCCTCTCTGCTTCTTTAGTTCCCCAGGTTAGGTGCTTTGCACACATCCCTGCCTCATCCAAGAGCTGTCCTTCATTTCCCCCAAGGACAGGGCTGCTGTCCTCCCCTAGCGACCTTGATGTAGAGGTACAGCCTGACGGAGACTGTGAAATGGCCCCACCCCCACCCTCTGTCCCTTCTCTGGGAGTCACCTGGGTGGTGGTCCTGCCCCTGTTTTGCCACCTCAGTCACTCTGAGTCTTGGCCCCGCCCCGCCGCCTCCGCCTTCAGCACTAGGAACAGCGACCAGAGCTGAGGTCTGGACCCCCGACCCCGTCAGCGTCCCTATTTTTCCTGATAATCTGTCATGCTGAACTAGGCAGGTGCTAAGGAGCGGGTGTGGGGATGGGAGATGGCGGAACTCGGCTTCTCCCTCAGACTGGCCCCGATACTTAGAATATAATTTCCTAGATCTCCAGCAAGCAGGACTGGAGGAGGTAGGGGTCCCAAACTCCGGTAGTTCCTGTGGTCCGGATGGGGTCCCGGGTTCCTGAAAGAGGAAATCCAGGTCTCTGGAGATCCCCTGATGTCTGCTTGCCCCTTCTGGTGCCCCCAGCCTGTCAAGGCACGGAGGACCTCCGGCAGGGGATACCCGCCCAGGAATTCCCAGGCCAGACTGGGGGAAGTGACTCTCCCGCCCCACCAAGGGACCCCGGGCTGGAAACGAAGTGACCGTGGAGGGTGGGGCGGGCCGGGTCCCGGTGTCGCTGCCCGCGAGGGTGGGACTGATGTACGCTGCCCTCCCGGCCAAGCCCCCAATACCGGAAGTCGCTGTAGGGGTGGATGATCCAGGCCCCCGCTGACTTCACCCGCTCCTGCTCGATTTCCACTGCTTTGTGGCTGCCGAACACCCGAAGGGAGAACTTGTTGACCGTAGGCTGGAGCAGCGTCCCAAGGTGCCTCCTCTTAGGCTCAGGCCCAGATTTGGGGATCGGACCTGAGGCCGCGGTCGCAGGCGGGGGAGCAACGGGAGGCACCGCCTCCAGCCCTGGGGTCGTCCCTTCGCTGGCCCCCGCCGCGGGCCGCTGCTCCGCCTCCATGGCGCCCACCCCGCTTACACGTTCGGCCTCCTAGAGCCCTCTGTGGCCATCGGGTACCCCCAACCCCTCCAGAGCAAGAGTCGGCGCAGCCCCGCGGGCTCTAGCGGAGGCGTCGTAGGCTCGGAACCGCCGGCGCGCGGAGCGGAGGGGGTGTGTGCTAGACCTGCGGGAGGCGGGCGGGCTGCGCGGCGCCCCCTGGCGAGGGCCGCGCGAAGAACGGGCGGGGCTGGGACGCCGGGATCCTGGAGGAACTCCGAGAGGGGCGTGGCTTAGCAAAGAAGGCGGGGAGCGCAGCCTGAGCCAGGGAGAGGGCGCGGCCTAGCGTTGGCCTTTCATCCACTGAGAGCCAGGGAGGAGGAGCCCCCTGCAGTGGCGGGAAAATTGGACGCGGGTTTGTAGCTTGAGGGACTTGGGAGGGAGAGGGATTGGGGACCAATGGAATAAGTGGAAATGGCTTTTGGGATTCTTCTCCACTCTTGCCCATGGACTTCTGTCCTGCTTCTGTCTTCTCTCAACACTCTCCTAGGCATATTTTTGTCTTTTGGTCTCCTCCGAACTGCTTCCCCTAGTATTTAATTTCCTAATTCATTCTGTCAGCCTTCACCAAGTGCAACTCTGCCTGTCATTGAGTGGACGCTGAGGAAACAAAGATGAATACAAAAGTCCTAGTCTTGGCCGGGCGCGGTGGCTCAAGCCTGTAATCCCAGCACTTTGGGAGGCCGAGGCGGGCGGATCACGAGGTCAGGAGATCGAGACCATCCTGGCTAACACGGTGAAACCCCGTCTCTACTAAAAATACAAAAAATTAGCCGGGCGTGTTGGCGGGCGCCTGTAGTCCCAGCTACTCGGAGAGGCTGAGGCAGGAGAATGGCGTGAACCCGGGAGGCGGAGCTTGCAGTGAGCCGAGATCGCGCCACTGCACTCCAGCCTAGGGGACAGAGAAAGACTCCGTCTCAAAAAAAAAAAAAAAAAAAAGTCCTAGTCTTAGCATCTCCATGTAGTAATGGAAAACAACACAAAACAAAACAAAAACAAAGGCCTAGCCATAAAGCCACTGCTCATCTGTGCCCAAGGACAGACAGGTAAATTGCAGTGCTATGCGAAGTACTATAAATTCCTAAATATCTCAAATCCTTCCCTTCATCTCCAATTCTTATTGCCACTGCCTCATTTCAAGCCTTCAGCATTTTTTTCACCTAAATTACTTCGGAAACCTCTAAAAGAGTCTTCAACGTCTTCCAGGCCAATTCTTCTTCCATTCCCTGCCAGTTACCTTCCTAAAATCCAACTATGGCTATGTCACTTGCTTGAAGTCCATCAAGCTTTCCCATCTTCTACAGAGGTACATTTAAGCTCCTTAGCATGGTGTACTAGGCCCAAAAAATTTGGACCTAGTTTCAACAGTCTGTCTTCTGACAGTCCCTCTCTTGAAAGCCAGAGCCCCAGGCTGGGCGCGGTGGCTCACGCTTGTAATCCCAGCACTTTGGGAGGCCGAGGCGGG